>NC_047103.1:9960901-10260901 GCF_902500255.1 Thalassophryne amazonica | reverse complement strand
GACAAACAGTACTCTTCATCAATCTGGCTCCAACTTTCTGATTGCTGTTGCCAGATCAGCTTTGCAGGTTGGAGCCTTGTCATGGACCATTTCTTCAACTTCCACCAAAGATTTTCAATTGGATAAGATCCGGACTATTTGCAGGCCATGACATTGACCCTATGTGTCTTTTTGCAAGGAATGTTTTCACAGTTTTTGCTCTATGGCAAGATGCATTATCATCTTGAAAAATGGGTTTCTTTTTGTGTACAACGCCTGGATGAAGGTTGTGTCGGTTAATTAATTTTATTTTAGCATTATGTCTTCAGACTAGAATGCGACTATTTGGAGATTTTTATTTATCAGAGGATTTAGTCAAGCACAAACATTTGCCATTATATCTCCAAGGTCTTGGGCCCAAACTCACAAACTTGACACACAGTTAGTGCCAGTAGGGATGAATCATCAGTGTATCAGTGTGGCTAGGATACTTTAGAAAATTACCATCACAAAAATGATCTTTTAGTCCTTTCAGGATCTTTTTGCTTGATTGATTACCTGTCTTGTATTATGTTTTATTCTACAACCCCAATTCCAGTTTAGTTGGGACATTGTGTAAAATGTAAATAAAACAGAATACAATGATTTGCAAATCCTCTTCAACCTATATTCAGTTGAATACACCACAAAGACAAGATATTTAATGTTCAAACTGATAAACTTTTTGTGCAAATATTTGCTCATTTTCAAATGGATGCCTGCAACATGTTTCAAAAAAACTGGGACAGTGGTATGTTTACCGCTGTGTTACATCACCTTTCCTTCTAACAACACTAAATAAGCATTTGGGAACTGAGGACACTAATTGTTGAAGCTTTGTAGGTGGAATTCTTTCCCATTCTTGCTTGATGTATGACTTCAGTTGTTCAATAGTTCGGGGTCTCCGTTGTCATATTTTGCACTTCATAATGCGCCACACATTTTCAATGGGCGACAGGTCTGGACTGCAGGCAGGCCAGTCTAGTATCCGCACTCTTTTACTATGAAGCCACACTGTTGTAACTCATGCAGAATGTGGCTTGGCATTGTCTTGCTGAAATAAGAAGGGACGTCCCTGAAAAAGATGTTGCTTGGATGGCAGCATGTTTTGTTGCAAAACCGGGATGTACCTTTCAGCATTGATGGTGCCATCACAAATGTGTAAGTTGCCATGCCATGGGCACTAATACACCCCCATACCATCACAGATGCTGGCTTTTGAACTTTGCGCTGGTAACAATCTGGATGGTCTTTTTCCTCTTTTGTCCAGAGGACACGACATCCATGATTTCCAAAAACAATCTGAAATGTGAACTCATCAGACCACAGCACACTTTTCCACTTTCTGTCTGCTCTGGCTCTGGCCCAGAGAAGGCGGTGGCGTTTCTGGATGTTGTTGATGTATGGCTTTCACTTTGCATGGTAGAGTTTTAACTTGCACTTGTAGATGTAGCGACGAACTGTGTTAACTGACAGTGGTTTTCTGAAGTGTTCCTGAGCCCACGTGGTAAGATCCTTTACACAATGATGTCAGTTTTTAATGCAGTGCCACCTGAGGGATCGAAGGTCACGGGCATACAGTGGTGGTTTTCGGCCTTGCCGCTTACATGTAGAAAGTTCTCCAGATTCTCTGAATCTTCTGATTGTATTATGGACTGTAGATGGTGGAATCCCTAAATTCCTTGCAGTTGAACATTGAGAAACATTGTTCTTAAACTGTTGAACTATTTTTTCACGCAGTTGTTCACAAAGTGGTGATCCTCACCCCATCTTTGCTTGTGAACGGCTGAGCCTTTTGGGGATGCTCCTTGTATACCCAATCATGACAGTCACCTGTTTCCAATTAACTGATTCACCTGTGGAATGTTCCAAACAGGTGTTCTTTGAGCATTCATCAACTTTTCCAGTCTTTTGTTGCCTCGTCTCAGCTTTTTTGAAATGTGATGTGTAAATATTTGCACAAAAACAAAAAGTCTATCAGTTTGAACATTAAATATCTTGTCATTGCGGTGTATTCAATTGAATAGAGGTTGAAGAGGATTTGCAAATCATTGTATTCTGTTTTTATTTACATTTTACACAACGTCACAACTTCATTGGAATTGGGTTTGTACCCTGCTATAATGTGGAGATTTTGTTTGAGTTGCAATTGGAATATCTTTCAGATTTCTAGTAGAAAGAAAAGAGATTAGGTGCTGGGATGTTCACTGAAAAGGTGTTGTCATATTTCCTGTGATGGTGAAGGACTTTGTTTTGGCCGTAATTGCTGTGATTTTTCTGACTATGCAGCTTTAACATTCACTCGGCATCGTCTGAACACGAGGTTGCAGAGCTACGGAGTCTTTTACTTAACATCTGTGAATGAGGGGACTCGGCTCTGAGCTTCTGTCATCTTGCCCTCAATTCTTCTCTCTTTCTTAATTTATTCTGTTCTTTTCATCCTGCTGAACCTTTTGTCCTTTTGCTCATTTTCATTTGACATTATTGTCTTCTCTTTGTCCACATCGTTCTGCCCTCTTCTTATCCACTTTAATCAGGTCGACCTTTTCCTTTCTCCTCCCTGCTTCTCCTCTCCTTTCCTCACATCTCCACCCCTCCATCCTTTCAGCGTTTGCATTTGGAAGCAGCCTCCCGAACCCAAGCCTATTTTACGGCGGGTAGTTTCTCGCTCCTGATGACGCGCTTACAGAAATTAGTAAGTGACTGACACCAGACAGCTGCAAATTGAATTTCTGAAGAGGGAAGAAGCCCAAACGCACATGCATACATACATGCAAGGCCATAAAGTCGTGCTCCTGCAGGAAAAAAGAGAGGATATTCTAATGAGAGAAGCAGTCAATAATGAGATGTTCTGCTTCGAGGAAAGTCATGTGTGAGAATGTTACCTTTTGATGAGGAAACACATGGCAGACTTTTCTCCTATTAGTTTCAGAAGCTCCACTTTGGACCAAATTTGTAAATGTTCACAGGTCACACAGTGGGTCATTTATTCTTGATTCACCAGTTCTGCCAATGAAAAGAAGAACGATGGCATCGGTGCTTATCTCCAGATTCCGTAGTGTGAAGCAGATGAGTGTCTATGAATCCACCTGGATGGGACACCAATCCAATGTAGGTTGCTACCCCCCATCTGAGAAAAAATGTCATAATGTTAGGGCCCCTTCACACACTGTACGACTAAGTACAAATCAGGACAAATCACGGCGGAACAGCACGTATGAGCAGCTGTGATTTTACACGTGTTGCATACGATTCCTGCTTCATGCACAATTTGACTACATTCGTACTATGTGTGAAGGGGCCTTTAAAATCGGAACACCAACTGGTTCATTGTGCATTTGGATCCACTCTGATCCATTTAGACATATTGTTTATTTTAAAACTAATTTCTGATTTGTATCGATGACTTTCTAAACCCGTAATAATATGTTTAAGACTTTAGACTTCATGCAAATACATACAAAGTTTTGTTATGAGAAACATATTTTACATCTTTCCTGCCCTCCTGTACATATGTTAGTATCTGAAACATGCAGCCAGAGAGCCAGACATGCTGTAATGGGATTCAGGGATTCACAAAAAGCTGGTGGTCTTCCAGTGTGCACTGAAGGACGCTGCTTCAGGCACAACAGGTTGGGATGTGATACAGTGCCAGTGAGGCTGCAATGAAATCCTGGCTGCAGCTGCTCCAGATCCTCGGGGGTTATGGGAAATGGTTTTTGTTTATACAGCCACACAGCGCTGTTGCAGTCGAATGGATGGGGGAACGAATCCACACAATTATAAGCCTGGATTCATAATAGTATGTGTGTGTGAGCCTGGGGATAAGTGTGAAATTTTGACCTTGACATTAGATAATAAAGGTCAGTGTAACAGGGAAAAAAAAATGTAATCGTGTTTGCCGTTTTGTTTCTTTGGCCATTGCAGCTCAATTTGGGTGAAGTGGCTTAAAGATTCAAATTTTGCTTCTTTTTTTTTTTTTTTAATTGAAAAACAAAGTTTAGGTTTTTATGTCAGGGATGCTGTAATTATTTTGGCAGGTGACCCCAATGCAGAGAACCACAAGGGAAAGTAGTTTATTGTCCCACAGGTGATTTAGAGCATATAGTGCAGTGGCCAGAGCTGAAATTGAATGAATGAATAAATGAATGAATGAGTTTATTTGTTCGGCACACATGTTAATAATATAACAATTTAAAGTAGACCTGCATTGAAATAAATGCAGTCAGATCTTTGGACCAAAAAATGACTTATATTTACACATAAGATCCTTCTGAATGTAGTAAAGTAAATCTGCAAGCCCAGATCTGTCATTCAACGGAGAAATCTTCATTTTAAAATGACAAATTTACAGCTAACAGTTAGCCCTCCGCAAACTGTCCCTCTCATCATGGACGCTGCCGAGACGTCAGGGACAAGACCCTCTCCCAGCATGCATTGCGCGCACCAACTGTAATTTGTGGATTTACGTCAGTTTGCATCTGCACCTTTTTCTTGTCTTATACGGAAGGATCTACTTTTTAAAACTTCATATTGTCTTGCGGTACGCTTGGTGAGTACACATTTCTTTTATTTGTGCTTGAAAATTATTTTTGTGGACTTTTTCATACGCCCGTTTGATTGAGTGGTGTCGCATTGAAAATCTACTGTCTTTCGCCTCCGGTGTACCGTCGCGGGCTACGGATGTGAGACCCGCAAAGAATTCAAGTCATTAAAAATATATAAACCTCTCTCAGCGGCCACGGAGTTCTGCGGCTCCGATTACCGAGATGTGCGGCGCTGCGGATTTTGCAGCAAGAAGTCTGTCCTTGCGAGCAACAGGAGTCACCGCGCGCACTGCATGAAAACGGCGAGCGTAATCGAGCGTAGTCTCTGGACTTGTGCCAAGTTGGCTGTAACTCCATTCAGTAGACAGAGAGGTGGTGCTGGCTGCACAGCAGACAGCACACGGGGGTGTGAGTGCCGCGGCGGAATTTAACGAGCGCATGCACTCGGTAAGCGTATCGAGGGCAGTGAGAGCGAGGCGTCGGGGAATAATGTCGCCCGCTGTCGATGCCGCCGCTGATCTGATCCCCGGATCTGAGCAAGCAGAGCTGTAGCTCACATTCATTGCAGCTTACTTTTGGATGTTGAAACTAGGATGTGCATAACAGTAACATTACTAAGAGATAAAATCAATTTCAATGCGGGATCGGACTGAAGGCGGGAACGCGTCGCATTGTCCCTGACGTCATGGAAATGATCCGGATGTACAAACTGTTTTCACAGAGGGCTAAATGTTAGCTGCAAATTTGTCATTTTTAAATGAATATTTCTCTGCTGAATTACAAATTTGGGCTTACAGATTTACTTTACTGCATTCACAAGGGTCTTATAAATACATATCAGCTATTTCTTTTTTGAAATCTGACCACATTTATTTCAGTGCAGGTTTCCTTTAACAAAAAACAATAAACCAATATATAATAATATAATAATAATAACAAACCAAAAGTGGCCGGGTACCCCTCCACCTGGTAGAACAAAATTTTTTTTTTCTTAACGTTATTTCTTGAAATGTCAGAAAAGAAAAGTTGTGGTGGTTTATTTGGGTGTTTTAAGAGGCATTTCCATGGTAACCGGAAAATACAAAAAAGTCACACTTTTTTTATTTTTTACTTTAAATATAATTTATTATTGCAAAAAAATAACTGTCTATGCAAATGAAAGTGTTGTTGATAATAAAAAAGAACTATTCGATGAAATATGTGTTTTAAAGAGTAAGAGAAATCCACGAGGAGCTCGGTGTTTCAAGGTTGGAAAGGGGTGTGTCAGTTGTTGGAGTCACTCTTCAAAACATTTAATCTTTGTGAACAAGTGCTGAAGAAGGTGTTTGTTTTGAAAATGGAAACCTCAGAATAAACATCAGCACCATTGTTTTTGACAGATATGGCAGTTTGCAGTCTATTAAGCAGATGGAGTGAGAACAAAGAGGTGCAGGTGACGTTTCTCCAAGCCACCAAGTAACTGGTGCTCATGAAGTACCAAACTAGCGACAGTTCTTGAACGGAATAGCAGACAAGGCTGCACTTGCTGTTTTTGTAAGTGACACTCTGGTTGCCAAAGCACCAGGATGACTGCAATGAAACCAGGCAGCTGTTCTAGCTGGAGGTTTTGTCAATGGCAAGGCTGCTAAGTTTGTGAAGAAAAACAGAAATTTCTGTGCTTTCTGAGCTTTTTGCATCCTTAGAGGAAGCACATACTAGGATGTTACTGCATGATATCAATCTATCTCAGACACACTCCAGAAATGTCATTCATTGTGATGACACAGATGTGCTGGTCATTCTGTTGTATTTCTTCAGCAAAGGAAGTCTTGCTCCAGAGGTCTACATGCACACTGGTCATTCTGGAAGAACGACTCATGAACAGTACTTTCCTCTACATGCAGTTGCTGCAAAGGGGTGAAATGGTTGGATGTTGCTTCCTATCAATCAATCAATCAATCAATCAATCATTTTTTTATATAGCGCCAAATCACAACAAACAGTAGCTCCAAGGCGCTTTATATTGTAAGGCAAGGCCATACAATAATTATGTAAAACCCCAACGGTCAAAACGACCCCCTGTGAGCAAGCACTTGGCTACAGTGGGAAGGAAAAACTCCCTTTTAACAGGAAGAAACCTCCAGCAGAACCAGGCTCAGGGAGGGGCAGTCTTCTGCTGGGACTGGTTGGGGCTGAGGGAGAGAACCAGGAAAAAGACATGCTGTGGAGGGGAGCAGAGATCAATCACTAATGATTAAATGCAGAGTGGTGCATACAGAGCAAAAAGAGAAAGAAACAGTGCATCATGGGAACCCCCCAGCAGTCTACGTCTATAGCAGCATAACTAAGGGATGGTTCAGGGTCACCTGATCCAGCCCTAACTATAAGCTTTAGCAAAAAGGAAAGTTTTAAGCCTAATCTTAAAAGAGAGGGTGTCTGTCTCCCTGATCTGAATTGGGAGCTGGTTCCACAGGAGAGGAGCCTGAAAGCTGAAGGCTCTGCCTCCCATTCTACTCTTACAAACCCTAGGAACTACAAGTAAGCCTGCAGTCTGAGAGCGAAGCGCTCTATTGGGGTGATATGGTACTACGAGGTCCCTAAGATAAGATGGGACCTGATTATTCAAAACCTTATAAGAAGAAGAATTTTAAATTCTATTCTAGAATTAACAGGAAGCCAATGAAGAGAGGCCAATATGGGTGAGATATGCTCTCTCCTTCTAGTCCCCGTCAGTACTCTAGCTGCAGCATTTTGAATTAACTGAAGGCTTTTTAGGGAACTTTTAGGACAACCTGATAATAATGAATTACAATAGCCCAGCCTAGAGGAAATAAATGCATGAATTAGTTTTTCAGCATCACTCTGAGACAAGACCTTTCTGATTTTAGAGATATTGCGTAAATGCAAAAAAGCAGTCCTACATATTTGTTTAATATGCGCTTTGAATGACATATCCTGATCAAAAATGACTCCAAGATTTCTCACAGTATTACTAGAGGTCAGGGTAATGCCATCCACAGTAAGGATCTGGTTAGACACCATGTTTCTAAGATTTGTGAGGCCAAGTACAATAACTTCAGTTTTATCTGAGTTTAAAAGTAGGAAATTAGATGTCATCCATGTCTTTATGTCTGTAAGACAATCCTGCAGTTTAGCTAATTGGTGTGTGTCCTCTGGCTTCATGGATAGATAAAGCTGGGTATCATCTGCGTAACAATGAAAATTTAAGCAATACCGTCTAATAATACTGCCTAAGGGAAGCATGTATAAAGTGAATAAAATTGGTCCTAGCACAGAACCTTGTGGAACTCCATAATTAACTTTAGTCTGTGAAGAAGATTCCCCATTTACATGAACAAATTGTAATCTATTAGACAAATATGATTCAAACCACCGCAGCGCAGTGCCTTTAATACCTATGGCATGCTCTAATCTCTGTAATAAAATTTTATGGTCAACAGTATCAAAGCAGCACTGAGGTCTAACAGAACAAGCACAGAGATGAGTCCACTGTCCGAGGCCATAAGAAGATCATTTGTAACCTTCACTAATGCTGTTTCTGTACTATGATGAATTCTAAAACCTGACTGAAACTCTTCAAATAGACCATTCCTCTGCAGATGATCAGTTAGCTGTTTTACAACTACCCTTTCAAGAATTTTTGAGAGAAAAGGAAGGTTGGAGATTGGCCTATAATTAGCTAAGATAGCTGGGTCAAGTGATGGCTTTTTAAGTAATGGTTTAATTATGCCACCTTAAAAGCCTGTGGTACATAGCCAACTAACAAAGATAGATTGATCATATTTAAGATCGAAGCATTAATAATGGTAGGGCTTCCTTGAGCAGCCTGGTAGGAATGGGTCTAATAACATGTTGATGGTTTGGAGAAGTAACTAATGAAAATAACTCAGACAGAACAATCAGAGAGAAAGAGTCTAACCAAATACCGGCATCACTGAAAGCAGCCAAAGATAACGATACGTCTTTGGGATGGTTATGAGTAATTTTTTCTCTAATAGTTAAAATTTTGTTAGCAAAGAAAGTCATGAAGTCATTACTAGTTAAAGTTAATGGAATACTCCTCAATAGAGCTCTGACTCTTTGTCAGCCTGGCTACAGTGCTGAAAAGAAACCTGGGGTTGTTCTTATTTTCTTCAATTAGTGATGAGTAGAAAGATCCTAGCTTTACGGAGGGCTTTTTTATAGAGCAACAGACTCTTTTTCCAGGCTAAGTGAAGATCTTCTAAATTAGTGAGACGCCATTTCCTCTCCAACTTACGGGTTATCTGCTTTAAGCTACGAGTTTGTGAGTTATACCACGGAGTCAGGCACTTCTGATTTAAAGCTCTCTTTTTAGAGGAGCTACAGCATCCAAAGTTGTCTTCAATGAGGATGTAAAACTATTGACGAGATACTCTATCTCACTTACAGAGTTTAGGTAGCTACTCTGCACTGTGTTGGTATATGGCATTAGAGAACATATAGAAGGAATCATATCCTTAAACCTAGTTACAGCGCTTTCTGAAAGACTTCTAGTGTAATGAAACTTATTCCCCACTGCTGGGTAGTCCATCAGAGTAAATGTAAATGTTATTAAGAAATGATCAGACAGAAGGGAGTTTTCAGGGAATACTGTTAAGTCTTCTATTTCCATACCATAAGTCAGAACAAGATCTAAGATATGATTAAAGTGGTGGGTGGACTCATTTACTTTTTGAGCAAAGCCAATAGAGTCTAATAATAGATTAAATGCAGTGTTGAGGCTGTCATTCTCAGCATCTGTGGATGTTAAAATCGCCCACTATAATTATCTTATCTGAGCTAAGCACTAAGTCAGACAAAAGGTCTGAAAATTCACAGAGAAACTCACAGTAACGACCAGGTGGACGATAGATAATAACAAATAAAACTGGTTTTTGGGACTTCCAATTTGGATGGACAAGACTAAGAGTCAAGCTTTCAAATGAATTAAAGCTCTGTCTGGGTTTTTGATTAATTAATAAGCTGGAATGGAAGATTGCTGCTAATCCTCCGCCCCGGCCCGTGCTATGAGCATTCTGACAGTTAGTGTGACTCGGGGGTGTTGACTCATTTAAACTAACATATTCATCCTGCTGTAACCAGGTTTCTGTAAGGCAGAATAAATCAATATGTTGATCAATTATTATATCATTTACCAACAGGGACTTAGAAGAGAGAGACCTAATGTTTAATAGACCACATTTAACTGTTTTAGTCTGTGGTGCAGTTGAAGGTGCTATATTATTTTTTCTTTTGAATTTTTATGCTTAAATAGATTTTTGCTGGTTATTGGTGGTCTGGGAGCAGGCACCGTCTCTACGGGGATGGGGTAATGAGGGGATGGCAGGGGAGAGAAGCTGCAGAGAGGTGTGTAAGACTACAACTCTGCTTCCTGGTCCCAACCCTGGATAGTCACGGTTTGGAGATTTAAGAAAATTGGCCAGATTTCTAGAAATGAGAGCTGCTCCATCCAAAGTGGGATGGATGCCGTCTCTCCTAACAAGACCAGGTTTTCCCCGAAGCTTTGCCAATTATCTATGAAGCCCACCTCATTTTTTGGACACCACTCAGACAGCCAGCAATTCAAGGAGAACATGCGGCCTATCTGTACATGCTCTTACAAGCTGTGACACCAACGGTTCACAACCAACAGTTGTGTATTTCTATTTTATTTATTATTGTTGTAAAGCACTTTATGATTTTATACAAATAAACTTTACTTACTTAAAGGCAAAACCACTGGAAAAAAATCACTGGGAAATAGAACACGAGAGAGCAGGACAAACCTATACAATCTGGCAACAAGGGAATGCTCCAACAGCAGCTCAACAGGCAGTCAATGTGGAACCTGCAGAGACGCATAAAACCAGAAGGCCAGAAACAGGAAGCCAAGCCACATGAAACAAACAGAAGAAACATCAGTGTATACTGGAGTTGTATGCTCTGATTGTTCTATGTAACTTTGTTTGTATGGATGTTAGCAGGAAGTCCTTATCTGACTTTGGTTCAAATTGTCCAGCACATTGGGCTTATGGATGGGAAGAAGTGATTTGATTTTAGTTCCAACCTGTCAACAATCAGTGTCAAGGGTCCAAGTCAAATATCCAGCAACTTGCTAATATATAGGACAATGGCTAATTTTATGGAAATTAGTTCAACTACTTTATTACCTGCATCACTGAAGGCAGAGCAGGGGTCTGTTCTATAAAGAAAGCACAGAAAAGTGGCACTTAATGTGAAACGCCTGACTTGAATAAGCCTAACAAATGAGATGAGGCTAAAGCGGTTCCATAAAGGCCGAGCCACATTCACCCAATCAAACTAATTCAAGGCAGGTTTAGCCAGTCAGACTAATTGCATGTGCACGCCATTCATAAGCAGCCCTTGAGGCCGACCACAAATCAACTGGATTCACAATGGCAAAATGTAAAGAGCAGCAATGTTCACTGCCTCAGAACAGGCACTTATTATGGAGACCTATGAGGAATTTAAACATCTAATAACGAAAAGAGGGAACACGGCAGCAATAAATAAACTCAGAGAGAAAGGCTGGCAGGAAATTGCTGATCGACTAAATGCGTAAGTAGCCTCCAACCAAAGTTAAACTGCCATTATCGTATTATAGTCTCCTGATTTGGAGCGTTATCTCCCGACCTCCCCATTCATACTTAAAATTTCCCAATATCAAAGTTAAGGAGGTGAGCACCACTGATAGATGAACAGTGGAAAGTGTCAAGACCCTCTGCGGGGCCGCTGAGTTTGTAAAATGGAGATATTCATCTAGCTGGTTTGATTTGATTATTTGGCAATAAAATACAAGTACATAATACATACATACAAGATATAAAATTGCAGAGGATAACACAAAAAAGTATAAACACTTATTTCCATTGTGGTCCTTGAGGGGGGGAAACTAACAATCAAATAACAATAAAGTGACTAAAGTGACTTAGAAAAAAATAATAAAAATTAATAGTAAACAGTAGGGATGGGTATTGATAAGATTTTATCGATATCGATGCCATTATCGATTCTGCTTATCGATCTGATTCCTTATCGATTCCATTATCGATACCTCTTGTGAATTTTGTACTAAAAGTAGGCTTTACAGGTTTTCTATGTATTTCATTGAGTCTTAAAGTAAATAAATATGAAATTGGTATCCTTGATCTCTGGACATAAATAAAAATAAACAAAATAGTGTTTTGCTTTGAAGTTATTCATTCCGACTGGACTCTATCGTTCTAATTTTACTCAGCAGAGAGCCATGCAGCGTTTGGAGCTGTGTGAACAGAACGGAGGACGATTTTCGTTTCTTTCTCGCAACAACACAGGAGTCCCAGTTAGTAACTTTAATCCACAAAAAAGTGACTCACGATTGACATATTCAGGGATGAAAGTGGTGAAAAACAAAAAAAGCTGAAACCCAAAATTACCCCCCAACACCACCCACATGAAAATGTTTGAATTCTAGAAACTCTGAAATGCAATCTGGGACTACTCCAGACAATAAACTGCAGTGAGTGCAGCATCCATTTAGGTGAGGAAAAAAAATACAACTTTCCTTATTCAGATTCATTCTAGTAGTATTCTGCTCTTACTAGGATGCAGCAGTTTTCTAGTTTGGCAGATAGTTCTGGAGGAAATCACTGAAGAAATTAACAAACTGAAAATATGGTTTGACTGAAACAAACTGTCATTAAACTTAAATAAAACAGGGATGAAATGGAGTGTAATAGTCACTCGGTGTTCACAGGAAACACATATATTTCTATATGTATTTATTTATTTATGTTAGTTGCTATTATAATTTCCTGTTGTGTTTCTATTCAAGTTCTTTTTGTCTCTTTCTCTAAAATTGTATATAATAATCATTAGATTATTAATATATAAGCAAAAATAAATTTAATAAATATACAATTTGAAAACAAATGCACCCAAACGTGATGACAGCTGCAACTGCTTAATGCTAACTTTTAACATTGAAAATGCCATAGACATGCTAACGCGAAAGCATCGCTCCCGTTTTTAAGTTATAAAATACATCTATCAACTGTTTCAGAAGACTATAACAGGTCGGTTTAACATAGAAAAGGTAAATAATACTCACAGATGTATGCTCTTTAGGGTTTTAGCGGGGGGAAATTAAGCGAAAGAAAGAATAAACAAAGCAATTGATCGAAGCATTGCTTCAATCTGCGAACCACTGCTTCGATTGGTTCAAGGTTCAAAGCCGCACTGCAGAAAAGTTGATTACGGACCCGCTGCAGGGTCTGTAATCAATGTAGAGAAATGATCATTTTCCTGACAAACACCCCCAAAATAACGGCCACTCTGAAGGACCGATAACAGAATCATTAAGCACAAAGCTTATTGATGTCGGTGGATTGAATAATTTCTTAACGATACCCAAAAGGAACCAGTTCTCGATACCCCCCTAGTAAATAGGCAAATCACCCAGGCCGAAGTCACCGAGGTGGTCACAAATCTCCTTGGTGACAAGGCTCGTGGGGTGGACGAAATCCGTCCTGAGTACCTTAAGTCTCTGGATGTTGTGGGACTGTCCTGGTTGACACGTCTCTGCAACATCGCGTGGCAGTCGGGACAGTACCCCTGGATTGGCAGACCGTGGTGGTGGTCCCTCTGTTTGAGAAGGGGGACCAGAGGGTGTGTTCCAACTACAGGGGGATCACACTCCTCAGCCTCCCCGGCAAGGTCTATTCCAGGTTGCTGGAGAGGAGAATTTGACCAATAGTCGAACCTCAGATTCAGGAGGAGCAGTGTGGTTTTGGTCCTGGTCGCGGCACACTGGACCAGCTCTACACCCTCCATCGGGTGCTCGAGGGTTCATGGGAGTTCGCCCAACCAGTCCACATTTGCTTTGTGGATCTGGAGAAGGCGTTTGACCGTGTCCCTCGAGGTGCCCTGTGCGGGGTGCTCCGGGAGTCCGGGGTCCTTTGCTAAGGCCTATCCGGTCCCTGTACGACCACAGCAGGAGCTTGGTTCGCATTGCCGGTAGTAAGTCAAACCTGTTTCCATTGCACGTTGGCCTCCACCAGGGCTGCCCTTTGTCACCGGTTCTGCTCATTACCTTTATGGGCAAAATTTCTAGGCGCAGCCAGGGTAGAGGGGGTCCAGTTTGGGAAACACAGAATCTCATCTCTGCTGTTTGCGGATGATGTGGTCCTGTTGGCTTCGTCAAACCAGGACCTGGGGCAGTTTGCAGCAGAGTGGGAAGTGTCCGGGATGAAGATCAGCACCTCCAAATCTGAGGCCATGGTTCTTGAACGGAAAAAGGTGCCTTGCCCTCTTCAGGTCGGTGGGGTGTCCTTGTCTCAGGTGGAGGAGTTTAAGTATCTCGGGGTCTTGTTCACGAGTGAGGGACGAATGGAGCGTGAGATCGCGAGTACAAGCGGCCAAGATGAGTTTCCTCCGCAAGGTGGCTGGGCGCTCCCTTAGAGATAGGGTGAGGAGCTCTGTCACTCGGGAGGAGCTCGGAGTCGAGCCGCTGCTCCTCCACGTTGAAAGGAGCCAGCTGAGGTGGCTCAGGCATCTTTTCCGGATGCCCCCTGGATGCCTCGCTGGAGAGGTGTTCTGGGCACGTCCCATCGGGAGGAGGCCCCGGAGAAGACCCAGATCACGCTGGAGGGACTACGTCTCTCAGCTGGCTTGGGAAGGCCTCGGGGTTCCCCCGGAGGAGCTGGGGGAGGTGTGTGTGTATACGGGAGGTCTGGGCGGCTTTGCTTGGGCTGCTGCTCCCGCGACCCAACCTAGGATAAGCGGAAGAAAATGGATGGATGGATGGATAGTAAACAAAATCCTGATGACTATCAACTAAAAGTTTAGACATAAAAAATTCCTTAACACTTTTCTTAAAAACATCTTTAGTCCTTAACAATTTAACAGAAACAGGGAGATCATTCCATAATTTAACGCCAGTATGACTAAAAGAATTCTTACTGAAACTACCAACATGATTAACAATGAAAGATGCCTGACTGTTTCTGGTACGGTTGATAGAAGATAACTGAAAATTAGATTTCATATAATCAGGAGTGTTGTTATTATAGATGTTATACACATGACTTAACCTTAGCTGACTTACTCGATACTCAGTCGGTAACATACCAACATGTTTAAATTCTTCAGCCCCTAGGTGACTACGTGGGGCGAAGATTAAACATAAACCTAATAACCTTATTCTGAGCCACTTGAAGTCTGGATTTAAATTTCTTAGACAAACCACTGTACCAAGCAGAACAACATAGTCAAAGTGGCATTGAACCAAGAGTTTCTTAGTTTTCAAATCAAATTTTCGACCATTTCTGTATAAAAGTTTCACTTTGTTTGAACATTTTAAAACAACTTTATCTGAAATAGCATCGCCTGAGAGAGATTGGTCCAAAATTATGCCTAAATAAGTTACTTGCTGCTTTGATTCAATGTCAACTCTGCCGCACTTGACTTATAAACTATTACACTTTTTTTAGCCTGCGCTTTGATGCAAACGGTACTGATTCCGTTTTACCTAGGTGCAATGATAGCTTGTTATCTATCACCCATTCTTGGACTGCGGCAAGCTCTGTACTGAGGGTCGCCTCTATCTCCGACATGTCCTTGCCAGAAACAAGCAGTGCTGAGTCGTCTGCATAAAGCAGCAACTTACACTTGACAGCACCAGGCATGTCATTGACATAGATCAGAAACAGAAGTTAATTGTGACTACAACAACTTAAACAAAAAAATAAAATAAATCACATATTGTGTCGTAAAAAAACAGCAGCAGCAGGTGGGCGGACGTCACTGTTATCTCCATTTGGTCCCTCACATCCCTGACAAGGACTAAGCGGATGCGAACTTCGGAGGACAGCAGGTTCCAGGTAGTGGGTCTTCTCTGCATCCCTCATTCAAATGCTTCAAGAGACAGAACATTCTCCACAAGATTGTAACAGAAAGCAGAACAGACTTAGCCAGTGTGTGCTCTTCTTAGCTGCACCTGTACTCTACTGTTCCATGAGTGGAGGCTGAGGGAAGGTTCTTCGAAAAATGGCCATCATCCATTATTCAGTATGGCTACTATTGGATTGACAATAACAAAAGAACATCTTGTCTGATTGGGAGAAAATTCTTGGTGGTGAATTGAGGGAGGCTAGAGGAAGCTTCATTTTGGAAACGTCTGCTCCTTGTTGTCCAGCATGGACGCCAAGTGCACCATCTTTTTTTTTCATTTCTATGTAATAACTAAAAATCGCCTCATCAGATTGAAACAATCTTAGTGGTGTATTGCGGAAGGCTACAGGAAGGTTCCTCTTGAAAATGCCTATCATCTGTTATCCAATATGGTCACCGTGGACACCATCTTGATTATTGCTTCCACCCAATAATTAGAATGAAACCATTTCTTGGTGGTGTATTTGGGGATGTGCATGAAGCATCCTTTGAAAATGGGGGTCAACAGACCACACACCAGTTGTAAAGCAGCAATCCTTTCATAATACAAATAGATTGTGTACCATATTTAAAAGCAGCAGGTGGATATGGCACAATTTGCATTGGTCTACTCTCTAAATGATTGATTCTTTAAGATGTGGGTGTGGCTTTGAGCTACTGAGGATTTGATTTTATCACAGACAGCACAAACACAAAGTAAGAAATAAAAACACAATTAATTAGTGGTTTGGAAAACATGGACATCATCCAACCACAGTGGTGTCAAAAGTACACACATTTATTACTTAAGTAGAAGTATAGATACTGCAGTTTAAAAACACTCTGGTAAAAGTTGAAGTATCAACTTGACCTCTTTACTCAAGTAAAAGTGAAAAAGTATGTGCTCCAAAACCTACTTAAAGTATAAAAGTATAAAGTAACCTTTAAAAAAAAAAAAAAGGTAGATGCCACTATATGAATTGAAAGCTTAATTTAAAAACTGATTCGTTCTACATGTGGCCCAAGACCCAAAACCCCAAATTACCCCCCAACACCACCTGCACGAAAATGTTTCAATTCTATAAGCTCTGAAATGCAATCTGGGACTATTCCAGACAATAAACTGCAGTGAGTGCAGCATCCATTTAGTGAAGGAAAAAAAAAACCAAAAAACACAACTTTCCTTATTCAAATTCATTCAGTAGTATTCTGCTCTTACAAGGATGCAGCAGTTTTCTAGTTTGGCAGATAGTTCTGGAGGAAATCACAACACATTGAAAATATGGTCTGACCGAAACAAACTGTCATTAAATAAGACAGGGATGAAGTGGAGGTGTAAGAGTCACTAGGTGTTCGCAGGAAACATGTATGTATGTATGTATTCATGATGTTCATTGTTAGTTGCTTTTATATTTTCTGTTGGTTTTCTATTCAGGTTCTTTTTTGCCTCTTTCTCTAAAATTGTATATAATAATCATTAGATTATTAATATATAACAAAAATACATTTAAGAAATATTAAAATTTGAAAACAAATGCACCCGAACGTGATGAGAGCTGCAATTGCTTAATGCTAACTTTTAACATTGAAACGCCATAGACATGCTAACGCGTTAGCGTCGCTCCCGTTTTTAAATTATAAAATACATCTATCACTGTTTCAGAAGACCATAACAGTCGGTTTAACATAGAAAAGGTAAATATACTCACAGAAGTATGCTCTTTAGGGTTTTAGCGGGGGAAAATTAAGCGAAAGAAAGAAAGAATAAACGAAGCAATAGGTCGAAGCATCGCTTCAATCTGCGAACCACTGCTTCGATTGGTTCACGGTTCAAAGCAAGCCGCGCTGCAGAAAAGTTGATTACAGGCGCACATGACGTGAAATAATATATAAACATTAAACTGAAGCCAAGAGTAACGAGGCTGTTTGTTTTAAAATGTAAGGAATAGAAAGTACAGATACTTGTGTGAAAATGTAATGAGTAGAAGTCAGAAGTAGGCAGAAAAATAAGTAATGGAGTAAGTATAGATACCTAAAAAGTGTACTTAAGTACAGTAACGAAGTATTTGTACTTCGTTACTTGACACCTCTGTCCAACCATGCACCTTTTTATCATTGATATTTTCCTGCAAACTATCAGCAGACTGTTTCCTGCACGTTCACACCCACAGGATGCAACGTGCTGCCAGCCAGCTGCATTCCTCTGTTTCTGTCTCCCCTCTCTCACATTTCTCTGGAAAGACAGCAGGACAGGTGTAGCAGGAGAGGAGACAGATGGTAGGAATGACCAGGAGAAACATTTTAGGTGGAGGAAATGAGAATCTGCAGAAGATGAATCCGCTGTAGTCAGCATTTTCTTCCTGATGTCAGCTGGCTGCATAACTCAGCGCTGCAGTGCATATGTCCTCTGTAATAAGCCTTTTTGATGCTGTGGCCTTGCAGATGATAGCCCGGCGGAGAGTGTGACAGCTTATAACGTCCCGATGATGGAGATGTCATTGAGCCGCAGTGTTTTATGACTGACCGGTGCGCCTGTGGCAAAGATTGAATTCCAAACTCTCATCTTCTACATCCTGCAGTGCATGTAATGACACCTGCAGCAGTGCACAGACACATGCACACTCACGCATACTGTATGCACAGCGCATTCCTCCACCAGCAGCCTGCTTCATCTGTCCCAAAGTGTCCAGGAGAAGCAGTGGAGTTGCTGTATCGATTCAACTCATTGTTACAATACAGCTAGATTGATTGATTGATTGATTGATTTTTATTAAAGTGTCATGCACCACTGGTGCCCAGCCCGCATGGACTTAAGGACACTCATATACAAAACAAGATAACCACATACATGTCACAATTCCACAATTTCAAGATACAACAGGTTACAACACCTGTTGCCTCCTTTCCCAGGCTTTACGACAAAAACAGCAAAAGCAATTTTTTTTTTAAATCCAACTCAAGATTTTCTCCTCAGAAAACCAAAACCAATTTACATTATTTTTTTGCACACACTGAAATAAACAAAGTCTTAAATCAGAATACAAAGGACAGTAAAGAACAAAATGATACTCATCTTCCACAATATCAAGGTCACAAAAATACAAACTCTCTCCTGTTCAGAAAGACCCTTATACCTGCCCACTTCCACTGGCAGAGGAAGACGACCAGATCTTATCTGGGCACAAAGGGACCGTTGTTTCCCAGACAAAGTTAACTTCACATAAGGCTCAGTCTGGTATTCCTACTTAAATTGTAAATAATTCCTTAGTTTTGTTTGCTTACAGCTGTCATTTTTCCATTGTATTTTATAATAATTGAAAAAAAGTTTTAAGAAATTTAAATTCCACTGCAATTTATTCATGTAAATGTACAAATGTCAACAAAAGTTGCCCAAAAGTCTTATGAAGCACTTTCACAATGGCAACAGTGGTTCAGAAAACTTCAAGTATTTAATTTTTTTGTTAACTACAGGAAGAAACCTCAAGCAGACCAAACTCAGTGTGGTGTCCATCTGATTAATTTAAATAAAAGCATAGGAAGGAATTATCAACTATACAGACATAGCAATGTTACTGCTAAAAACTGGCGGGTCAGTATTTCACACCCCATCACAGTTTTTCTCCAGAGTTCATAAGTGTTTGGTTTTTGGATGTCCCAGGTTGCTTGGGGTCACCACTGTGGATCTGCTATGTGGAAGAACACATGCACACTTCCTGGTGTTCCTAATCAGTCTCTCAGCCAAGTACGAATCAGACCGACTCTGCTGAACTGATGGGATCAGGTGTGCACAGAACCAGATGGCGTCACATTCCAATACAGGGCTTAAAGAGAGAAATTTCCTCAGATAAGGATGTTGCAAATGATTATGTCCAACCTGGAAATAGAAGTGTTACTTCTTCTGGATGAATGAGTGGAAAGTCAGTTTTTGCTTGACGGGATATTTTGATTTCCTCTCGTCCAGCATTTAGGCAACATGGAGACATCCCTCTTTGCACAGATTTAGTTCACACCAAAATTGTCCAAGTATGCTGGTATAGCCTTTTGTGTAAAGGTTTACACAAAAGGCTATACCAGCACCGCAGAGAGGGCGCCAGTGGACCTCAGTCTGCAGTTCATCTCCACCTTAAAGACACTAACCACACGTTTGAGGACAAGGAAGTTAAAATATTAGCCAGAGAGAAGAAATGGTTTGAGTGAGGGGTCAAGGAGGCATTCTTTGTGAAACGTTTGAAACCCAGCCTTAACCGGGGAGGGGGTCGGAGGCACGCTTTATCCCCTGCAGTTTCAGTCTTTTGTTCATGGTAATGAGTCATTCACGTCATTAGCAGAGTCATCAAGGGAGCCATCAGGAGAGGGACAGCTGCCCTGTCATTAGGAAGGTGCTAACTAGAGCACAATAGGTGCTAATTAGAGCTATTGTTTAGTCACCAGCCTATAGCAGTCTGCCTCTCGGTAGGAGGGGTCTGGTTAGGTTTAAAACTCCAGCTTTGTGACTTCTTGATTATTCTTCTCTACAAGAGTCAAGACAGAAGTCAGACCACCAGAGCAAGAATTTTAGCTGAGGAAGCTTCTGCGATTTGAAGCGAAACGTCCTCGCGTCAAGCAACCCAGTCCAGTCGAAGATTCAAGCTTCTCTACTATGGAAACTACCTGGACAACTGAGAGCCTACATGGAAAAAAGCATGATCCAGACTTACATTAGATAAAGAAAAACCTACAGCACTTAACTGCTAGTTGATCTACAGTTATTCTATATATCTGGTCAGTAATGATATTAGTTGCTTAAAAGCCAAAAGAAAAGTTTAGATATTATAGTATTGTGCTACAAAGTAATTTGACCAGTAGATGTCAGGATCACGAGGAGTTGCTGTAGTGACACCGAATGGAGCAGCCAAAAGAAGATGATGTGAGTATGACACTTCTAGTAATGAAGCTTTTTGCAAATGCAGGAGTCATGGCTTTGACACGAAACAACACTTAAATGAGATGAGACATTTAATCTGGTCATATCTAACACCGCTCTCTGATTTTTTTTCCTTTTGTTATCTTTTATTTTTGTTCCCAGTTATGATGTTGTGTCATTGTTAGCTGCGTTGGACTCCACTGCATATCCTAGTGAGATGCTACAAAGTGCTGGTTCATGGCATAGGTGGGCTTGTCTAATGTGTGCTTCAAATGTACAGATGCCGGGCCTCAAGATTGAAGTGCAACTAAGACTGGGTATATTTATTAAAGCAGAAACATTATTTCCATATTTTCCGGCGTGTAAGTTGCAGGTTTTTTTATTACTCCGGTATGACTTGTACTCTGAAAAGTCATGCATTTATTTTATTACAAATAGTATTTAATAAGTACAAAAAAAATGTATGATCCAGACATACAATAGATAAAGAAAAATCATATGTAATTATAACTATTTATATGGAGTTGTTCCAGAAATCAAAGCACTTAACAAAACAAACGCCAATAATAGAAGAATAAATGGCAATAAAAATACACTACAACAATTTACAAAAAAATCCAAAATTAAAAATCTGATTAATACTGAAAAAAAGCGTGCAACTTATACTCCGGTGCAACTTAGACTAAAAAATAATGATAGTTTGATTACAGGATGGAGAACAGTCAGGATGGTAGAGCAAGTTGCTTGTTGCTTGAACGTAGTTGATGAAACACACATGATACCATGTCCAGATGATACAACAAGCACAGTAGAAAAACTAGTCACATTTTCAGAATTTTAGTTTTGCCTTGGTACTGAAGTGTCGGTTCTCATAACATCCCTGCTACAAAGACGTGTGCTTCCTTGCAATTGATTAGTTTGTAGACTGGCTCGCACCTGACGTTAGGAATTTGTCACCTCCACTGGTACTATTGTCTGAGGCAAGAGAGGAAATGTATCCACACCTGGATCCTGCCTGGATTGCAGGCTTTATCCAGACCCCGGTCAACCAGATTGAAGCACACACACACACACACACACACACACACACACACACACACACACACACACACACACACACACACACACACACACACACACACACACACACACACACACACACACATCTGTGTGCACTCTTACCCAGTATTAAGAGTTTTGTCCTTGTGCCTTGTCTCCATTTCAGTCAAGGCCTGCTCTACCTCTAGATGGTCCATTGACTCTTGTATCTCATAAAGGTAGTGCATATAGTAAAACCTATATGTCCTCTAGTCTGTTGCAGCCTTAGCGCTCATATAAAGGCTAATGGGCCTTGTGGATACGCTCTAAAAGAAGAGGACTGATGAAGGTCCATAGCTGTAAAATGTGACAATGACCAAGTGCTTGTCGGCTCTGTTGTTCCTTGTCAAGGATGATGTTGTTGTTAAGTTTGATGTTTACTTCCGCAGAAGGTCTCCTTTTCCTGATGTATTTTAAACCCTGCCTGGTTTATTGCCCTCTATGTGCACTCTTTCATTTTGAAACTTTGCTTCTCTCCAAACCCTGCTTGCATTTGTTAAAAAATGTTGCGGCAGGGTTATTTAACTCCTCACAATGCCATGAAACTTACATAAGTTTAAAAATGCATGATATAGTGAGATAAGACAAAATAAAATATTGAACATGGTTGGCTCCGGCCTGGATAGATGTTGTTTTATATCTGGGTTGAACCAGATAAAGACATGAAGGTATTTCTTCTCACAGTGTTGCCACTTGATTGTCCTTCCTGTTTTTCAGCAGTTTGGTTTGTTTCGCTCTTCCAGGTTATTTCTACAGACACTGTTCCCCGCCCTCTCAGCGTTCCTTCCAGGGCTGCATGCAGGCCATCCTGGTGGACGACCAATCCGCTGACCTGCACGCTTGGAGAAAGGCACTGTGGGAGCCTTTGAGAACGTCAGCCTGGACATGTGTGCAATCATAGATAGGTAGGAACAACACTGTGCACACAAAATCAAACACATAAAACAAAAAATACTTTTCACACCAAATCATGGAAGCACTTCCTGTTCCTGGTAACTCCTGTCCAAGATGTTGTTCCCATGTAGTGTACTATCTCATCTCTTCATCTAGCTTCACGAGTGTTGGATCGAGTTGCAGCTGGAATGATACCCGAGCTGTATGATGTGATATACCTATATCACAATATACCCATTGTGATTTGGTACATATCACAATACACCAACTGCGATTCAATACATATCACATTGTACCAATCGTGATTCAATACATATCACATTGTACCAGTCGCGATTCAATACATATCACAATGCACCAATCGCGATTCAATACATATCACAATGCACCAATCGCGATTCAATAAATACCACAATGCACCCATCGCGATTCAATAAATATCACAATGCACCCATCGCGATTCAATACATATCACATTGTACCAGTCGCGATTCAATACATATCACAATGCACCAATCGCGATTCAATAAATATCACAATGCACCAATCGCGATTCAATAAATATCACAGTGCACCCATTGCGATTCAATAAATATCACAATGCACCCATCGCGATTCAATACACATCACAATGCACCCATCGCGATTCAATACATATCACAATACACCCATCGCAATTCATACATATCACAATACACCCATCGCAATTCAATAAATATCACAATGCATCCATCGCAATTCAATACATATCACAATGCACCCATTGCGATTCAATAAATATCACAATGCACCCATTGCGATTCAATAAATATCACAATGCACCCATCGCGATTCAATAAATATCACAATGCACCCATCGCGATTCAATACATATCACAATGCACCCATCGCGATTCAATACATATCACAATGCACCCATCGCCGTCTGAATAATCCAAATGGTTTCCACCTGGTTGTCGCCCAGTTTCTGGCAAAATTTGATGCAGTTGCGCTGCTCCAATCATTCTGCCATTTTCCATGCAATGAAAATCCAGCAAGAGCACAACACATGTCCTCACACAAAGGCTGCTTACCAGCAAATGACGCAATCAACAGGCGTGAAGAAATTCACGCATGCGCACAAAGGTTCAAGGTTGGCTCATGCAAGCACACGTGATTCAAATCCATCAGGTTTTTGCAAAAAATAAAAAGGTCCGATACTTTTCTAACAGACCTCGTATTATGGCGGTACGCACACTCTGATTGGCTGATTCTGGTCTGATATTTTCCCATATCAGACCATTACAATGACAATTGCTCCGGATCACGTATCAGATTTGCAACTTTGTTTCCAATTTTCACTGTGCAAAATAAAACAAAACAAAAAGCGAACAAAGAAATTATGAGGGACGAAGATGACCATATAGATTCGCACCGACAATGAAGGAGCAGCAAACTTGTCATCGCCATGACCATTAAACCTGAGGGCACAAATAAAATTCACTTTGCCAATCCCTAATTTGGACATTATATACTCAACAAAAATATAAACGCAACACTTTTGGTTTTGCTCCCATTTTGTATGAGATGAACTCAAAGATCTAAAACTTTTTCCACATACACAATATCACCATTTCTCTCAAATATTGTTCACAAACCAGTCTAAATCTGTGCTCACTATCACAGATTTAGACTGGTTTGTGAACAATATTTGAGGGAAATGATGATATTGTGTATGTGGAAAAAGTTTTAGATCTTTGAGTTCATCTCATACAAAATGGGAGCAAAACCAAAAGTGTTGCGTTTATATTTTTGTTGAGTATATAAGCATCACTGAGGTTTGTAAAAGTTTTAAAAGTGATGATAGTTCACAACAGTGGAAGCTGCGTGTAGGGTAATAATATTTTTCTGTCTCATGTGGAGTTCTGCTCTGCACGTCGTCGTCATGCTCATCATCATTACGTGTCATCTGCGGTGTTGCTGCTCCGGTTGGTGGTCAGGTAAAGCAGCATGTTGCGTTATCTCCACTGCTGTGGTGATGGAGCTGCTGCGCACTGGTGCTTCGGCTGAGTGTAGGAAAACATTATGATGGATTTTTTTTTTTATCCCTGAGCTGCTTCTCGATCGGCTGAGGGAGAAAATCACCAAAATATTTACCAATTATTGTAGAATGACGCGGCGAGTGAATGATGCCTTCTGTCCCAGAAGAAGACAAACATTATTTTTTTGATAGAGGTTGCAGTCAGAGATTTTACGAGCAAAAATCTGATCTCAAGTTTACTGCAGTGTGTTTCTGCAGCTTATATGAAGCAATATTCAGATATAATATGCACCGGCACCCACTGTGACCCTTACCTGGACTAAAGGGGTTTAGAAAATGAATGAATGCTGTCTACACCTTATGGAGGACATCAGGTGGATGGAGATGGAGGAAGAGGTGTTGCAGGGTTGAGGGGTGAAACTGCTTCACCTCAGGAGTTGCTGCTGCTACTCTTGATGATCTTTGTGGACACTTTGATGCTTTGCACGCAGATCCATTCCCTCACCAGACAACGTCCTGCTTTTGCCACCTAATGCATCTACCATCATAATAGAAATCTGTCAGATTTGTGCACACGTGACTACTAAAGGCAAAGACAGATTACACTAATTTGGTTGATTTGCTCAGATTTTAGATCATGTTGATCACAAAGTGGAGTTGGACACATCCTAAATGCTCATGAGCCATGAGCTTCAGACTGCGCTCAAGTGAATGTGAAGATAGGGCCCTTAATTATCATATTTTCTGGAATACGTCACACCCGTTTAAAAAACAAAACAAAAACAAACCAAAGCAAGCCTCTTGAAGAGGAAAAAACTAATTGCACTTTTTTTTGTATGTAGAACTCACTTTTTAGCACGCAGATTCAGAGTTAAAAATATTTCCCAGCTGGATTCGAAACAGCTCCAGACCCCCAAGGAAGAGTTGGAAGATGTGGTGTCCAAGGATAGAGAAGTGTGAGCTGAGCTACTTTACTTTTGTGCCACCACAAGCCAGTCCCAGATAAGCAGCAGAAAACATGAAATGATTCCCTGAGGGCAACTTTAACAAAGGACAGGAATTGAGTGGCACATGTGCACAACACAGTGTGTGCTGTTACTTAACATAAGTAGTTTCAAATAAAAAAAAAAAAGATGGACAGATTAACATGCTTTGGACAACATATTGGATGTTATTTGACACAATTTGGGCAAAGGAAATCAATAATATGGACAAGGTTGGAGAAGTGAAGTGTGGATTTTTGCAGGACGCTCTCAGCTTGTGGGGTGTACCAAAAGGACTACTAAATTACAACTAGAGCACCACGCTCATAGAGATTAAACCTCTGCCAACACTAGTTTCCAATTCCACAAATTTTTACCTTAGAAAACATTTCCAAGGTCAAAGTCCTGTTAGAGGTTGCTTTTCATAAGCTAAAATATAACACAAAATATAGATCAAAAAGACTTTTCAATATTAAAATCAAGTATCTGTTAAATCTGCAATAAGGCTCAGATGTGGATCAAACATGGTCTGTTCATTGAGAGTGCTAGTTTGCACCTCATTGTCACAAATGAGAGTGATTGAGGCACTTTTGATTGAGATATAATGCAAAATGTTCACTAAATGGGCTTTTCAATATTAAATTCCAATGTCCTCAAAATTCACAATCTGGATCAAACTTTGTCAGGTGATCGTGAGTGTCAGTCTGCACCTCACTTTTCAATATGAGAGTAATTGGAGCATGTTTGATTAAGATATAATATAAAATATACATTAAATGGGGTTTTCAATGTTGAATTTAAATGGCCAAAAAATCTGTAATATGGATCAGATCCAAATCAATCATTGCCACTCAAGATACCAGCCTACATAATGCTGTCAAATATGAAAGAGATTTGATCTTTTCTGACAGTTAGGAATTTTTGAATATTCAGTCATTTTTAAAGATGGGGAGTTTTCCAGTTTTCAAAGATTTTTCCTGACTTTGACCCTTGATCTATGACTTTGAAAATTGAATCAGTTCTTGTCTATCAGGATATGAATATGAAAAATTGTGGGCTCCAGGCTGTTCACAGACAGACAAACAAACAAACAAATGGGGCAGAGATAATAATGTCTTGTAAGTTTTCAACCTAAAAGGACACATAATGAGGATAAACTAGCTACATTTAGGTGACATTTGATGCTCCATCAATCATAAAAGCAACTTTGTTTTTACTTTTGTAATAATGGAGCATTTGGCAGAACCTGCATTAATAGCAAATTCCCACCAGGTGGAAGTGTTGTTGCATTTCAAGAACCAATTTCAATTTCAATTAATTTTCATTTATATAGTACCAAATCACAACAGAGTTGCCTCAAGGCGCTTCACACAAGTAAGGTTGAACCTTACTAACCTCCAGAGCAGCAGTGGTAAGGAAAAACTCCCACTGAGGAAGAAACCTCAAGCAGACCAGACTCAAAGGGGTGACCCTCTGTTTGGGCCATGCTACAGACATAAATTACAGAACAATTCACAAAACGAATATACAGGATCAAACTTAGTCTATTCATTGAGAGTGCCAGTTTGCACCTCATTGTCATGCAAAATGTACACTAAATGTGCTTATCAATATTCAAATGCCCACAAAATCCACAATCCAGATCAGATCTGGATTAAACTTTGTCAGGCGTTAGTGTTCTTTGATTCCAAATCAGATAGCCCTATTATAATTAGGATTAGTAATGAATGCATGGTTAAGTTGCAGGACCCCACACGCCCAAAACCTGTGTTAAAAAAGACTTAAGGGCCTTTCACACTGAATACATCAGATGCGTCAAATGCAGAGTAGACGGATTGGCCTGAAGTATGCAGTGTGAAAGGCCCATTATACTCTGTAAATTACAGTATCTGTAATCAGTTCTATCCATTCCTGCTGGATGTGGACAGATATCAGTGATTCCAGCTCATGCAGTGTAAAGGTCACAGCAGTACGTCAGCACACATAACCATCTTTTATTCCAGAAACTCCAGTTCAAAAGGTTTTTAATGTTGTTTTTCAGACTACTAATTGTGCGCAACTCTAGTTTTTTTTGCGGGTTTTTTGTTAGTTTTGTTTTTGTCTCTGTGTGGGTGTACTGCTAATTACATGTCATTTGTGCAAGGAATTGACAGTGTAACCACTGCGGTATTTTCATTTAAAGACAGAAAGTAATAAACACTGATCTTCTTCAAATATCAAACATGAGGCTGGGAGGTAGGAAGTAGAATTTCCCGTCTTTCCCAGTGCGGAGCGGAACACAGTTGGAGCTCCTGCACAGCACGTCCTGTCGTTGGCTCACTGCAAGCATTCATTACAGTTTGACATTTCAATTTATTTTCTTGTCAAACGCTGGGCAGACACATTGGGATGGATCTCACCATTTGGAATCATCCACCTCTCGTGTTCAACTCGTGTCTCTTTAAATTGAATCGGGTAGCTAGGTGCAGAATGTTTTAACAGGTTTGGGCCGCTTTCATCATCACTACACCTTTGCCAAATAAGGTGCTATTGCTCTTTAGCCACACCTGGGATGTCAAGAAGGTTGGAGATGTTGATGATGAAGAAGTGCAAGAGACCACTCTGACCGCTATGAAGGAAGCTTGAGTGGTTGTGATTGGAGAAGCAGTGCAAACAGTCAGAACCTGCAGAGAAGAATTAGTTGTATTTCTCATTGTGAGATGAGCTGTTTTTTGGCCTCGGTGGAGGTCTGCAGTCTAACCGTACTTTGAGAGCAAATTCTTGACCTGAAATAATGATGGCGGGTTTCTGTCCTTGCTGGTTGCAGAATTGTTTCAAATTTTTGTATCTGAGCCTTGCAGACGTTGAGGTGGGCCCTGTGCTGCCAAGGAAGATGAATGGGTGCAGTGTTACTACCTAACTAATCAGAATGCCTTTAAAGGTGGTTCGATAGCCCTGTCTGACCTCCTTTTGATCATTTGATCAATGCCGTTCCACTGCGTGATTGTTTCGGCTGAGGTGGTGCAAGGAGAAGAACAACAAAATAACACCCAAACTCAAGCTGATGCGCACAACACCCAATGTGTGCACATACAGATTTCTCACTTCCACACCGACACGCTATCTGTCGACTTAAAACACAAGATCTTTGAGGTTAACATCTCCAGGTTCATTTTTTTCTCCATACAGCGCAATGCTTTTTGTGGCATGGGTAGCTCAGTGGGATAAGGTATTGGGCTACCAATCTGTGGACCTGGAATTGATACCTGGTCCTTGGATAAGACACTTCATCTGTATTGTCTTGGACACGGAAATAACTTGTAGTGGATTGATGATCTGTCTGGGCGAGTCATAGAGACTCATTAGCTATATGATACAGCATCTGGGGATAAGGAACAGCATCAATGGGCCTCAGTGCAAATCAAGTACTTGGGGATCTCAACACATTACATGTTAAGAATGCGTCTTCTTCTTCTTTTGCTCTTCTTCCTCTTATTAGCCCCGTTAGGGGGCACCACAACAGGGCAATCATTTCTGTTTCACCCTGTCCTCTGCATCTTCCAGTGTCACTCCAACCACCTGCATATCCTTCCTTAGCACAACCCTAAACCTCCTCTTTGGCCTCCTTCTTCTCCTCCTGTTTTGTAACTCCATCCTCAGTATCCTTCTCCCTATATACCCTGGGTCCCTCCTCCCTACTCTGCACATGTCCAAACCATCTCAGTCTCACCTCTCTGACTTTGTCTCCAAATGGTCTTACCTCTGCTGTCCCTCTGGTAGTCTCATTCCTAATCCTGTCCATCCTCATCACTCCCAAAGAAAATTGCAACATCTTCAACTTTGCCTTCACCAGATCTGCCTCCTGTCTTTTTGTTAGTGCCACCCTCTCTAAGCCATACAACATAGCTGGTCTCACTACCATTTTGTAAACTTTCCTTTTCACTCTTGCAGATATAGTTTTGCCACAAATCACTTCTGCCAACTTTCTCCACCCACTCCACCCTGCCTGCACTCTCTTCTTCGCTTCTATACCACACTCTCGCTGGATAGTTGACCCCAAGTATTTAAACTCATCTGCCTTAACCACTTCTACTCCTTGTAACCTCATTATTCCACCATTATTCACACATGTTCTCAATTTTGCTCCCACTGACTTTCATTCCTCTTCTCTCCAGAGCATATCGCCACATCACCACCATTTGTTTTTTTGTTGGTTCGATTGAGCCAGGTTAATTGAGATTTTGCACAAGTTGTGTTGCAGTATTATGGCTTTTGATTTGTTGGTGATTGCCTGTCTTGAGATACAGATCTGGATTCCTGTTTGTTTTGCTGTGTTAAATTTTACAGTAAAGACTGGTGATAGTTTTGCCAAAATAGCTGGAAAATTTGCAGTTTGCTGTAATTAATAAATTATACTATGCTTTAAAATGTAAATTCATTATAAAATATGAATCAAATGCATGCTGTAAAAAAACTGAATATACACTGGAAAAAGTGAAAGCGAGAGAAGCTTCAGTCAGTTCAGCAGGATTTATTCTCCTTGTTGTCAGTGAATATTACTCACTTGTCATTTGTCAATTCTACTTCAACTGTGTGTCAGCTCTATTAAGAATGTCAGTGAAACCAGATGCTGCAGAGTGACAACTCAAATTCACAAACAGTAGGAGCTTCCTCAGTGGTATAATTGGGATCTGAACCATCAGCCCTTGATTTAATGGGTAATTGGCTCTACCCTCTGAGCAACAAAAGCACTTCAAACAAATAAGTGTAAACCACTTTTGGCAAAATTGCAGAGTTCTTGCCAAACTTCTCAGAATAACCTCACAATGGGAATATGGCTCACATGGAAGAACAACCTTTACTTTACCTGAAACGATTCAGTTTCAATAAAATATATTTATACATTGCTGAATTGTAACACGTTGTCTCCATGATCTGCTCCGGGAAAAATATCATAACACATATGGAATGAATATTATAATGATGTAAAATGATTTTTTTTTTTGTAGATTATTATTGACAGGCTGGTTAGGTAGGACACAAATGTGAGACTCACACAAACAGCTCTGATTGCAAAAAGGCTTTAGTGGCGAGGAAAGCAGTGGACAGTACACAGGAAGGCAGTCCAGAAAACACAGCAGCAGTACAATGATCATCAGGGTTAGGCAAGGTCGGAACAGCCAGGCAGGTGGTTGAAAACACGATGAGACAGGCAGGACTATGGAAGACAAAACCGAGAGCTAGAAAGAAGGCACAAGGCTTATCAATCTGGCGAGGAACAAACACAACCAGTGAGCTTATATTACCCCAAGTGTCAATCACCAAATCAAGAACAGGTGTGCATGGAAAACACCAGAAACAGGACGTGGCCAGAGAGACAAACAAGATAGATAGCAGCAGACAGACCCAAGCAGAAAAACCCCAAAAAGAAAATGAACACACAGAAAAGCAATGCATGAGCAGAAAGAAAAATGACAGAAAACAGACCAAACATAAGACAGAAACCCAGACAAAATGGCAGACCCTGACAGTACCCCCCAACCACCACGGCCGACCCCAGATGGCCCAGGAGAATCAGGGTGAGTGGCTTGAAAGTTGCAAATAAGACCAGCATCCAGCACAAAATGGAAGGAAACCCATGACTGCTTCTCTAGGCCATAACCCTCCCAATCAACCAAATACTGGAACCCGCAACCACAACGGTGAGAGGCCAAGAGCCAGCACACGGTTAAAATGGAGCCACCATCCGCACACCAGGCGGTTGGCTGGGGAATGGCAGAAGGGCACAAAGATTTGACGGGTTTGACATGGCATGACATGGAGCGTTGGGTGGACACACGTGGAACGGGAAAGATGGAGATGGACGGAAACAGGATTAATGATTTTAGAGCCTGGGAAGGGACCAACGAACCTGGGAGCCAATTTCTGAGTTACACCCCTAAGGGCAAGGTGGCATGTCGACAGCCAGATCCTCTGGCCTGGAGCATAAGATGGAGCAACCAATCATCTACTGTCAGCAGTGGACTTGTACGCAGCCAAGGAATGTAGCAATGCCTTATAGGCCTGCTCCCAGGTTAGTTGGCAGCGAAGAATCAAACTGAGTGTGGAAGGAACTGAGGAATTAAGATTCGTAGGGGGGAAAAGCATGGGTTGGTGACCAAAAACTACATGAATTGGGGCATAACCAGTGTAAACTGAGAGTAAACTGTTATGAGTGATTTCGATCCACTGGAGCTGGTCTGACCATGATGTGGGATGTTGGGAAGTGAGGACCCAGAGGCCTTTTTCAAGCTCCTGGTTGAGCCGTTCCATTTGCCCATTGGCCTGTGGATGGTAGCCCGAAGTGAGATTATATGTGACCCCAAGGAGACAGTAAAACTGCCTCCAGAAATGGGACACAAACTGTGGACCCCGGTCAGAAACTATATCCTGCAGAAACCCATGCAGCTTAAAAACCTGATTCAACATCACCACAGCAGTCTCTTTAGCTGACGGAAACTTACCTAGCAGTATGAAATTAACCATTTTGGAAAGTCGGTCTGCTACCGTCAGAACAACCGTATGACCCTTCGAAGGTGGAAACCTGGTTACAAAATCCATTGAGATGTGGGACCAGGGGTGAGTGGGAACCAACAACAGTAATAAGGCTCCCGCAGGCAGACGATTTGATGATTTGTGCATTGCAAACACTTGTCAGGCAGTAACATATTTGGTGACATCCCTCACAAGCCCAGGCCACCAGAATCTTTGATGAACAATAAACAAAGTTCTCTTGATACCCGGATGACAAAACATGCAACTCTTGTGACACCAACAGATTGTCTCCCATACAAGGGCAGTAGGGACAAAGAGCTTGTCCCACAGACAACCAGCAAGAGCCAGCACATCCTCCACTGCAGATTTTATTTTGGACTTGATATCCCAAATAAGCACAGACATGAAACAAGACATGAGCAAAATGGTCTCCGGACCTGCAGGTGGATCTACCGTGTCCCCCTAATGGGATAGCGCATCAGGTTTACTATTCTTTGAGCCCGGACGATAAGACAGGGTGAAATTAAAATGGCTGAAACATATGGCCCAATGGGCCTGGCGAGAGTTCACACGTTTGGCGGTTTTAAGGTACTTAAGGTACTTTTGATCAGGAGCCGACAGAGAACAGAGTTTTCCCCGTGGTGGGCTTGCCCCAGGGAAAAGCTCTATAGCACAATCACACGCTCTGTGAGGAGGTCACGATTTAGCTTTAGCCTTACAAAAGACGGCAGTGAGATCATGGTAGTACTCGGGTACCCTGGCGAAATCTGGATTAAAATCCTCTGGGGTGCGTTCAGGCTTTTGCAAACATGCATTATTACAGGCCGGGCTCCAGGAAATTATTTTGTTCTTAACCCAATCAAAATGAGGCCCATGTCGTTGCAGCTAGGGGTGCCCCAGGATTGTCGAGTGACTCATATTTTCCATTACATGAACACTGATTGATTCCGAATGAGAGTGAGAAATCAGTCATTTAATTGACTGAGTGCGGTGAGTGATTTGGACCAGTACGTGACCGTCCACAGCATGTACCACCAAAGGGCACGAAATCTTATACAGCTTAAGGTGAAGGAACTTATTAAATGTCCAGACTGTCCACAGTAAAAGCAGAGGCCGTCCACAAGGCGGTGCTGTCGCTCCCAAGCTGCATCGGCTCTTCAGTGTTGGAGGCATGTCTGGATAACGACTCCCACGGTGAGGACGGTCCATCAGACAGCTGTCAGTGCAAATGACCAGCGCAATCAGCTCGTCCAGGTCCTCCGGCAAAATGGTAAATGGACTGCATTTATATAGCGCTTTTCCATCTGCAACAGACGCTCAAAGCACTTTACAATTATGCCTCACATTCACCCCGATGTCAGGGTGTAGCCATACAAGGTGATCACTACACACCGGGAGCAATAGGGGATTAAAGACCTTGCCCAAGGGCCCTTAATGATTTTCCAGTCAGGCGGGGATTTGAACCCAAGATCTTCTGGTCTCAAGCCCAACACCTTAACCACTAGACCATCACCTCCCTTAAAACAAAACGATGGTGATGTGTTGATACTGAATTTCTATGGACAGGCCCTGAAAGAACACGTCAAGTAGTGTGGCCAGGTTCCATTCACTTTTTGCCGCCAGGATGCAGAAGTCAATAGAATAGTCTGTGACCCGGTGGCTGCACTGCTTCAGCCTCATGAGGGAGCGTGCTCCTTCACGTCCTGGAGTGGTGTGCTGGAAGACTTGCTCGAGAGCCATGGTGAACAGCAAGAGTGAAGCACAGGAGGGCAACTGTGGACCCACTCAGCTGTGGCCCAGGCTTGACTGGACAGGTGAGTTATTATGCATGCTATTTTAGTTCTGTCAGATGGAAACATAGATGACATCAACTCAAAATGTAACTTGCACTGAGTGATGAAAGGCCTAATGTCACCGGATTCGCCTGAGAAGCGTTCTGAATGAGACAACTGATTGCACATGACAGGCGAAGGTACGGAAGCCGGTGAGGCTGCTGGCGGCCTCAGTGGTACGAGGGTAGGCTGAAAAGTTCTAAGGCTCACTATAATGCAGTTAATGCATTACTCCTTCATGGGGAGCCTTAGAACTTTTCAGCCTACCCTCGTATGTTGGGGTTACCGGTGGACCTGTCCGACGTAGCCTGAGGATCAAGTCTGGACAGCAGTTGGCTCATCTGAGTACTTACCACAAACATGAAGGCGTCCTGGTGTTTAACAAGTTTGTTAAACCTGGAGCTAAGCATAGCAAGCTGGTCTTCCTGCTGTGTGAGCTGCTGACTGTGGTGTCGTACCACCATCTGAAATGGATCTGAGCCTGCTGTGTCCATCCTTGGCAGATTGATCTGACAGGCTGGTTAAGTAGGACACAAATGCAAGGCTCACACAAACAGCTCTGGTTGCAAAAAGGTTTTAGTGGTGAGGAAAGCAGTGGTTGGTACACGGGAAGGCAGTCCAGAAAACACAGCAGGAGTACAATGATCATCGGGCTTAGGCAAGGATGGAACACAAAACAAAGAGCTGGAAAGAAGTCACAAGGCTCATCAATCTGGTGAGGAACAAACAGAACCAGTGAGCTTATACAACCCCTGGCAAAAATTATGGAATCACCGGCCTCGGAGGATGTTCATTCAGTTGTTTAATTTTGTAGAAAAAAAGCAGATCACAGACATGACACAAAACTAAAGTCATTTCAAATGGCAACTTTCTGGCTTTAAGAAACACTACAAGAAATCAGGAAAATAAATTGTGGCAGTCAGTAATGGTTACTTTTTTAGACCAAGCAGGGGGGAAAAAAATATGGAATCACTCAATTCTGAGGAAAAAATGATGGAATCATGAAAAACAAAAGAACTCTCCAACACATCACTAGTATTTTGTTGCACCACCTCTGGCTTTTATAACAGCTTGCAGTCTCTGAGGCATGGACTTAATGAGTGACAAACAGTACTCTTCATCAATCTGGCTCCAACTTTCTCTGATTGCTGTTGCCAGATCAGCTTTGCAGGTTGGAGCCTTGTCATGGACCATTTTCTTCAACTTCCACCAAAGATTTTCAATTGGATTAGATCCGGACTATTTGCAGGCCATGACATTGACCCTATGTGTCTTTTTGCAAGGAATGTTTTCACAGTTTTTGCTCTATGGCAAGATGCATTATCATCTTGAAAAATGATTTCATCATCCCCAAACATCCTTTCAATTGATGGGATAAGAAAAGTGTCCAAAATATCAATGTAGACTTGTGCATTTATTGATGATGTAATGACAGCCATCTCCCCAGTGCCTTTACCTGACATGCAGCCCCATATCATCAATGACTGTGGAAATTTACATGTTCTCTTCAGGCAGTCATCTTTATAAATCTCATTGGAACGGCACCAAACAAAAGTTCCAGCATCATCACCTCGCCCAATGCAGATTCGAGATTCATCACTGAATATGACTTTCATCCAGTCATCCACAGTCCACAATTGCTTTTCCTGAGCCCATTGTAACCTTGTTTTTTTCTGTTTAGGTGTTAATGATGGCTTTCGTTTAGCTTTTCTGTATGTAAATCCCATTTCCTTTAGGCGGTTTCTTACAGTTTGGTCACAGACGTTGACTCCAGTTTCCTCCCATTCGTTCATTTGTTTTGTTGTGCATTTTCGATTTTTGAGACATATTGCTTTATGTTTTCTGTCTTGACACTTTGATGTCTTCCTTGGTCTACCAGTATGTTTGCCTTTAACAACCTTCCCATGTTGTTTGTATTTGGTCCAGAGTTTAGACACAGCTGACTGTGAACAACCAACATCTTTTGCAACATTGCGTGATGATTTACCCTCTTTTAAGAGTTTGATAATCCTCTCCTTTGTTTCAATTGACATCTCTCATGTTGGAGCCATGATTCATGTCAGTCCACTTGGTGCAACAGCTCTCCAAGGTGTGATCACTCCTTTTTAGATGCAGACTAACGAGCAGATCTGATTTGGTGCAGGTGTTAGTTTTGGGGATGAAAATTTACAGGGTGATTCCATAATTTTTTCCTCAGAATTGAGTGAGTACATATTTTTTTCCCCTCTGCTTGGTCTAAAAAAGTAACCGTTACTGACTGCCACAATTTTTTTTTCCTGATTTCTTATAGTGTTTCTTAAAGCCAGAAAGTTGCCATTTGAAATGACTTTAGTTTTGTGTCATGTCTGTGATCTGTTTTTTTTTCTACAAAATTAAACAACTGAATGAACATCCTCCGAGGCCGGTGATTCCATAATTTTTGCCAGGGGTTGTATAACCCCAAGTGTCAATCAGCAAATCAAGAACAGGTGTGCATGGAAAGCACCAGAAATAGGGCGTGGCCAGAGAGACAAACAAGAGAGAGATAGCAGCAGACAGACCCAAGCAGAAAAACCCCAACAAGAAAATGAACACACAGAAAAACGATGCATGAGCAGAAAGAAAAATAACAAAAAATGGACCAAACATAAGACAGAAACCCAGACAAAATGTCAGACCCTGACAGTTATGTGTGAAAGATGCCAAAAATCAATTAAAACAAAATTAAGTCGCCAATATTACATTTAAAATGCACATTTTCAACATTTCCATGAGAGTGAACATGATTTAAACTGCTTTCTATTCGTTCATTCAGTCAGTCAGTCATTCATTCACTCAATCGACTTCATCTGAGTTTATTTTTTGGACTGTTCAAAGCTGAAGCGATGCACGGACACCACCCCGCAACTCAGGCGAGGGGATGGTGACCATCTGGGAACCTCGTGCAGAACTGCATGAATTTGCTTGTGGATGCTGTTTGCAGGCTGTCGCAGCCCAGTGAGATATTAACTCTTATCAGAATAATTTGCTTCAACTAGGTTATTTTCCATTTTTTTTTAATCAAATTGTTATATAAAACAGATAAAATGCTTTGTTTTTTTGTTTTTCTCATTTTATAAACAAACAATTTTGTCCCCATTCCTTCATTCTTCTACTGAACCTGTGTGTTGTTTCGCTGCTGCATTTTGCACATAAACAAACCCTCAGCTTAAACTTTATTGTGTAATTATTATTAGTGAGACATTTGTATCACATTTTGCTTCAGTACTTGGAGCCGTTTCTGTGTTCAGCGCTTGATAATTCAATCAGATGATACCCTCATTATCTCGTAGAAACAGCAGTTATTTCTGTCTGCATCATAATCTCACAAATTGCAACAATAAAAGAAAGAAAAAGTAAATTTTACAAGACTTTAAAACTTGCATCAGAATAATGTGCATTAACTTCAACCACAAATATTAATTCATTTTATTATTGAGCATTCTTTCCATGATTGATCGAGTAATTACACAAGATGAACAAAGTGATTTATTTTGGCTCAGCTTCAAAGGGGCCCTGAAAGTTTAACATTTTCACAGCAGCATAAATGGGAATAAAAAGCTAAAAATCAGACCAAATCTGCATGACAGTTCACATGTCCAATGTGGACATGTGGACACCCCCAGTCCAATATTGTCACTTGCTGCTGGTGCATTGTTTAGGGCCCCTTCACACATAACAGGAAAGATGCAGAAACCGGTGTCGCAGATGGAACGGTCCGCCCCTAAAAATCAGTCCGCCTTTTGCATCTGCACATGCATCATTTCAGACCACAGCAGCACGACTGAGACGGAGTCTCTTCACCCAAAGCAATCAAATGGATTAATGGGATTATTAACCATCAGATGATAAACATAAAACCTCTTTAATCATTCTAAAGTCAGTTTTAAGCAAAAACAAGGCGAAATTCCGTGACGTTTTGAAATGTGCAACACACAGTGAACGCCGTCGCGCTCTGATCGCTTCCGCCGCCTTTTATAATGAAATAATGCTGAATTTATGTGTAAATGATTGTTGTGCAAAAGCTTCAGATATCTGTCTCTGAGATAGAGGATGACTGGAGTGCAGTTTGAAGCAGAAACGAGGTGATAATGCGTGAAATGCGTCATTGGGGGGGGATTTTTAGGGGCCCCTTTCGATCTGTGACACCGGAACAAAATCTGCGAACAAAAAACGAAATGGGGAACCACAAAACATTTCACCTGCTGTCGGGAGGGGCACACAGTCGGACAGATGTGCGCGATACCGTGGCAACAGTTTCGTGCATGCTCTTGTTCACACGCACGAACACAGTGTAAGCACATGTAAACTCGCTCACACAGCAACAAAACAAAAAATTAATAAAACACCCCAATTTATAATACGTAATTCCTGTTATAAAGAGCGGAGTTAACCTCCGCCTAGACGTACACCAGTAAGTAATGAAATGATGTGGATTACTGTTCTCTCTTTCATGTTTTACATGAATTACCTGGTGTGCTCGTCTCATGAAGAGCCAGCCGGCTCCCATGTCCTGAAGAGCTGGCCGGCTCCCGTCGCATGAAGAGCCGGGCTTTCATGTCGTGAACACATCAGCCGGCATGGTGTGTCCGGCGCGCAGTGATCCACTGCAAATATGAAATGTTTTAATTATTACAATGTGGGGAAATCCCACAATGACACGTGCTTCGGGGGGGGGGGGGGCGTCCCATGGGGTGATTTCCTGCATGGCACAATATTCACCAGCTTTGCTGTTCTCTGATGCGCCAGTCAGCTGAAGCAATATGTATTTTAATTTATTTCCACATGAGGACAGCATGCCGATGACCGTGCCTCACAGTACAGTTATGTGAGGTCGTATCCTACAAGCCATTACAGGTGTTCCCCAGCTGTGACTTGTGAGCACAGATATCTGAACAGCTGCACATCACAGGGGGACACGCCCACCTCTGTCAGCGGACCTCAGCAGCTGACAGAAAAAAAAGATCACGCTCTGTACCTGCATTCTGTGATTTTTATTCTATGTATGTATTATTATGTAGTTTTCTCTGGGCCCCTCCCCAATCAGACCGGGAGTGACATGTTTAGCCGCATGTTCTCCTTGAATTGCTGGCTGTCTGAGTGGTGTCCAAAAAATGAGGTGGGCTTCATAGATAATTGGCAAAGCTTCTGGGGAAAACCTGGTCTTGTTAGGAGAGACGGCAGCCATCCCACTTTGGATGGAGCAGCTCTCATTTCTAGAAATCTGGCCAATTTTCTTAAATCCTCCAAACCGTGACTATCCAGGGTTGGGACCAGGAAGCAGAGTTGTAGTCTTACACACCTCTCTGCAGCTTCTCTCCCCCTGCCATCCCCTCATTACCCCATCCCCGTAGAGACGGTGCCTGCTCCCAGACTACCAATAACCAGCAAAAATCTATTTAAGCATAAAAATTCAAAAAGAAAAAATAATATAGCACCTTCAACTGCACCACAGACTAAAACAGTTAAATGTGGTCTATTAAACATTAGGTCTCTCTCTTCTAAGTCCCTGTTGGTAAATGATATAATAATTGATCAACATATTGATTTATTCTGCCTAACAGAAACCTGGTTACAGCAGGATGAATATGTTAGTTTAAATGAGTCAACACCCCCGAGTCACACTAACTGTCAGAATGCTCGTAGCACGGGCCGGGGTGGAGGATTAGCAGCAATCTTCCATTCCAGCTTATTAATTAATCCAAAACCCAGACAGAGCTTTAATTCATTTGAAAGCTTGTCTCTTAGTCTTGTCCATCCAAATTGGAAGTCCCAAAAACCAGTTTTATTTGTTATTATCTATCGTCCACCTGGTCGTTACTGTGAGTTTCTCTGTGAATTTTCAGACCTTTTGTCTGACTTAGTGCTTAGCTCAGATAAGATAATTATAGTGGGCGATTTTAACATCCACACAGATGCTGAGAATGACAGCCTCAACACTGCATTTAATCTATTATTAGACTCTATTGGCTTTGCTCAAAAAGTAAATGAGTCCACCCACCACTTTAATCATATCTTAGATCTTGTTCTGACTTATGGTATGGAAATAGAAGACTTAACAGTATTCCCTGATAACTCCCTTCTGTCTGATCATTTCTTAATAACATTTACATTTACTCTGATGGACTACCCAGCAGTGGGGAATAAGTTTCATTACACTAGAAGTCTTTCAGAAAGCGCTGTAACTAGGTTTAAGGATATGATTCCTTCTTTATGTTCTCTAATGCCATATACCAACACAGTGCAGAGTAGCTACCTAAACTCTGTAGGGAGATAGAGTATCTCGTCAATAGTTTTACATCCTCATTGAAGACAACTTTGGATGCTGTAGCTCCTCTGAAAAAGAGAGCTTTAAATCAGAAGTGTCTGACTCCGTGGTATAACTCACAAACTCGTAGCTTAAAGCAGATAACCCGTAAGTTGGAGAGGAAATGGCGTCTCACTAATTTAGAAGATCTTCACTTAGCCTGGAAAAAGAGTCTGTTGCTCTATAAAAAAGCCCTTCGTAAAGCTAGGACATCTTTCTACTCATCACTAATTGAAGAAAATAAGAACAACCCCAGGTTTCTTTTCAGCACTGTAGCCAGGCTGACAAAGAGTCAGAGCTCTATTGAGCTGAGTATTCCATTAACTTTAACTAGTAATGACTTCATGACTTTCTTTGCTAACAAAATTTTAACTATTAGAGAAAAAATTACTCATAACCATCCCAAAGACGTATCGTTATCTTTGGCTGCTTTCAGTGATGCCGGTATTTGGTTAGACTCTTTCTCTCCGATTGTTCTGTCTGAGTTATTCTCATTAGTTACTTCATCCAAACCATCAACATGTTTATTAGACCCCATTCCTACCAGGCTGCTCAAGGAAGCCCTACCATTATTTAATGCTTCGATCTTAAATATGATCAATCTATCTTTGTTAGTTGGCTATGTACCACAGGCTTTTAAGGTGGCAGTAATTAAACCATTACTTAAAAAGCCATCACTTGACCCAGCTATCTTAGCTAATTATAGGCCAATCTCCAACCTTCCTTTTCTCTCAAAAATTCTTGAAAGGGTAGTTGTAAAACAGCTAACTGATCATCTGCAGAGGAATGGTCTATTTGAAGAGTTTCAGTCAGGTTTTAGAATTCATCATAGTACAGAAACAGCATTAGTGAAGGTTACAAATGATCTTCTTATGGCCTCGGACAGTGGACTCATCTCTGTGCTTGTTCTGTTAGATCTCAGTGCTGCTTTTGATACTGTTGACCATAAAATTTTATTACAGAGATTAGAGCATGCCATAGGTATTAAAGGCACTGCGCTGTGGTGGTTTGAATCATATTTGTCTAATAGATTACAATTTGTTCATGTAAATGGGGAATCTTCTTCACAGACTAAAGTTAATTATGGAGTTCCACAAGGTTCTGTGCTAGGACCAATTTTATTCACTTTATACATGCTTCCCTTAGGCAGTATTATTAGACGGTATTGCTTAAATTTTCATTGTTACGCAGATGATACCCAGCTTTATCTATCCATGAAGCCAGAGGACACACACCAATTAGCTAAACTGCAGGATTGTCTTACAGACATAAAGACATGGATGACCTCTAATTTCCTGCTTTTAAACTCAGATAAAACTGAAGTTATTGTACTTGGCCCCACAAATCTTAGAAACATGGTGTCTAACCAGATCCTTACTCTGGATGGCATTACCCTGACCTCTAGTAATACTGTGAGAAATCTTGGAGTCATTTTTGATCAGGATATGTCATTCAAAGTGCATATTAAACAAATATGTAGGACTGCTTTTTTGCATTTACGCAATATCTCTAAAATCAGAAAGGTCTTGTCTCAGAGTGATGCTGAAAAACTAATTCATGCATTTATTTCCTCTAGGCTGGACTATTGTAATTCATTATTATCAGGTTGTCCTAAAAGTTCCCTAAAAAGCCTTCAGTTAATTCAAAATGCTGCAGCTAGAGTACTGACGGGGACTAGAAGGAGAGAGCATATCTCACCCATATTGGCCTCTCTTCATTGGCTTCCTGTTAATTCTAGAATAGAATTTAAAATTCTTCTTCTTACTTATAAGGTTTTGAATAATCAGGTCCCATCTTATCTTAGGGACCTCGTAGTAGCATATTACCCCAATAGAGCGCTTCGCTCTCAGACTGCAGGCTTACTTGTAGTTCCTAGGGTTTGTAAGAGTAGAATGGGAGGCAGAGCCTTCAGCTTTCAGGCTCCTCTCCTGTGGAACCAGCTCCCAATTCAGATCAGGGAGACAGACACCCTCTCTACTTTTAAGATTAGGCTTAAAACTTTCCTTTTTGCTAAAGCTTATAGTTAGGGCTGGATCAGGTGACCCTGAACCATCCCTTAGTTATGCTGCTATAGACGTAGACTGCTGGGGGGTTCCCATGATGCACTGTTTCTTTTTCTTTTTGCTCTGTATGCACCACTCTGCATTTAATCATTAGTGATCGATCTCTGCTCCCCTCCACAGCATGTCTTTTTCCTGGTTCTCTCCCTCAGCCCCAACCAGTCCCAGCAGAAGACTGCCCCTCCCTGAGCCTGGTTCTGCTGGAGGTTTCTTCCTGTTAAAAGGGAGTTTTTCCTTCCCACTGTAGCCAAGTGCTTGCTCACAGGGGGTCGTTTTGACCGTTGGGGTTTTACATAATTATTGTATGGCCTTGCCTTACAATATAAAGCGCCTTGGGGCAACTGTTTGTTGTGATTTGGCGCTATATAAAAAAAATTGATTGATTGATTGATTATGTGTTTGTCCTACATCTGGCTGATGTCTGTGTTGGTAATGTAACACGTCGTGTGCACTGAGCCGTCATTTCCAGCTGTTAGTGAGTCATTTTTTTACCTTGTCTGCATATATAGTAATGGTAAATGCCACACTGACAGAACCATTTATGAACATTAATACACATATGGGTGATTCTTTAACTACGGGCACTATTGGCCTTGTAAATGTAATTTCCACCACACCATTGCCTTACAATATAAAGCACCTTGGGGCAACTGTTTGTTGTGATTTGGCGCTATATACATGTGCTCTGATGTCACTGTTTATCTCCATAGAAACTACCCAAACAATCTTTCATACAAACTGTTTAAAGGGACATTACAGTGTTGTGGTGGAAATTACGGCAATAGTGTGGGACAACTACATTTTGTTTAAAAAAATCACAACAGTTGTATGACATTGAATACCCCAATTATGTTTTGATTATTTTACTGATATTGTATTCAGAGATATTTTAAAACATTAGAAAAAACGTTTCTTTACCATTCATTTTTATCATTGAAGATCAAAAGTCTGGGTGTGGGACAAGCACAAAACAGCAATATTTGCATATAATAATGCTGAAAAAAGGTGAAAAAGTCATCATAGACTACTAGAACAAATTTCTTAACACACTTTCATTGTAAAGATAACTATAAAAGTGTGAAATTTCCCCTTTTTTCTGTTTTTCATACAATATGATCAAAGGACATAATAAGTGCCCATAGTCTAAGAATCACCCATATATGCAATTTATTCTTGCAAGAAGTTATGTAGTGTGTGAGTGAATGTGGTGTGCATGTGTGACCCCCATCACCTTACCGTATGACATGGACCACTCCGGCACATCCTAAGCCATACGACCGACCGCAAGCAACAACGGAAATGGGTCCAGGACGCAGGGCCCCAGGAGAAACCAGGAGAAAAAGGGCAGCGGAAGGGCACAGGGGCCAGGAAGGGCAGCCACCAGAGCCACTGGGTCAACACGATGAACCAACAGGGGAGCAGCCCGGCAGTTCCGGAACGCACCCCCGACACCCCCCTCCCCCTAAGGAGGCACAGGAAGCAACCCCATACCCAAGGGAAGCATGAAGGGTGCAGGCATGGGCCAACCAAAACGGGGGGGGCCCCCAGAACCACACCACCTGGACCACAGTCTCCAAAGGGAGGAGCAAGCGGCGGTGGGGACAGGGGGGCAAAGGAGCCAATGCAACCGAACCCAAAGCGGGCAGGGACCACCGAGCCATATGAGGGCAGGGCCCGGTCCCCAGACAAGAGGTAAGACCCAATCCCCCGGGCCAGGAAGCACACAAGGCCCCCTAATCCCAGGACTCACCCAGCGCATCCAGCAGGACCCTCCAAACTCCCCCCAGCCCCCAATCCACTCCCGGTCCCCAGACAAGAGGTAAGACCCAATCCCCCAGGCCAGGAAGCACACAAGGCCCCCTAATCCCAGGACTCACCCAGCGCATCCAGCAGGACCCTCCAAACTCCCCCCAGCCCCCAATCCACTTCCCACCCTGGACCCCACCCCAAGCACCAAAGCCCAAGATTAGGAGACCGCCCAAGCGAGAGCATTGCAGCACCCCACCCCACGGAGACCACAGCCCCCAACCCCCCAGCAGCCGTCCACCCCCATTGCCAACACCCATGCCCCACCACCACCACCCACCCCCCAATGGGCCATGGGACCCTGGGCCCCACAAGCCCCAGAGTAGGGCCCCGAGACCATGGCAGAACCAGTGAGGCAGAGCCCCACACATCCACAGGTACCCGGGGCCAACCCCACCATAGTTGTTATAGTTAATCTCCTTTGCTGTGTGCGATCCCCAAAGTGAGCAAAGATAAAACATTGCATTAAAAGCAGGGCAGGAGACTGCAGTCAGTGAGTGTACGAGGCATTAGAGGTGGCTCTGATTTTTTTTCACAAATGGCATGCAATTCCTCCTTCGTGTGCTAGTTGGCTTCAATCGTGTGATGTGTGAAGATGGGTTTTGCATGTTTCTTCACATTCCTTCGGTCAACTCTCTGACGTTGGCATGCAGAGGTGAACGGAGCATTAAGGCGTACTAGCAGAGGTGATATCGTAATACCGGAGCTCAACTCTTGCATTGTCTTAGCCTGAGCATCAAAGATTTAAACGTGTTGAAAATTTTTCCGGGACTGCGACAAACATCAGTGTTGCCCAACTGACGGTCAACTTTTCACTTTCTGTTGTCAAATGACGGGCTAATTGTCAAGAGTGTGAATGCTGCATTGGGGATTAAAAATTGATGTGTTCTTGAGCAAGACATTGATCTTTGGTATAAGGTTTGTGTTCACCTGGATCTGCAGGTGGTCCTCAGGTTGTAGGAATTGGTGGCTGGAATGTACTTTTCAGTTTCAGTTCGAAACCACATGAGGGTTGATACTGGTGTGGTGTGGAATCCCATAGGGGTGGAGTAACACACAACAGGAAGTGTATGCACCCCAGACAATCAGTCAATCAATCAATAACCTAACCTAAAGGTTAATACCAGATTTTTTTTTCATATTTTAGCCTAAAAACCTAATGTTTATTGCATAGAAAATCTTTAACTGAGTTGGTCAAGACATCTTCAGGCTTTGGGTCCTTTGCACATCGTGCTCCAGCATTGTGTTCTAGATTATCTGCCAACATGTAATTGAGTCTTCAGTCCTCTAGTTTTGTTTATGTTTCCTGCTCTGTCTCTTCGGAGGATCCTTGGGTAACGCTGGAACAACTCACTGTCAAACGAGTGGTTACTTAATAACTTGCATTATGAGGGACAGTCGGCTGTGACATTTTGGATCAAACGTAATTCTCCTTGATGATCCAGCATGAAGGTGCCACAGTGGCTGAAGAAGGAAAAGTTCCACCCCACGTTTCACCTGGCTGCAGCAGATAGATGGTTACTTTTGAGAGGTGGCGTCTGCCTGGGTGGTTGCCATCCAGGATTCATATCAAGGCGGATTCAAGATGTGGTGACTCAGGCGAAATGCACCACCAGTGTATGCACCTTTACCCGACTTTTAACTAATAACAACTTGCTGATGCTTGAAATCATGTTGGAATTAAAAAAATAAAAAAAAATCTGATAATTTTATAAGGTAAGACATTTTTGTGCGGTTCAGTTCACACTATTCTAAAAACGATCACCGTGTGTGTGTGTGTGTGTGTGTCTCCAGGTGTATGCCGAACCACTGTGAACACGGCGGGCGCTGCAGACAGACGTGGGATAGTTTCAGCTGCTCCTGTGATGGAACCGGATACACTGGCTCCGCCTGCCACACTTGTGAGTACAGGAATGTGTCGCTGCGGCTTTCAGTGAGTGGCACGTTGCTCCACGTGCATTTGTTTGATTTGACCTTCGTCAGTAAGCCTTTGACAGATTAAAGCATGCTTGCATCCAAAGCCATTACTTCTCTTCAGATATATACAGTGTTTGCGCGCGTGTGTGTGTGTGTATATATATATATATATATATATATATATATATATATATATATATATATATATATACGAGGTCTGTTAGAAAAGTATCCGACCTTATTATTTTTTTCAAAAACCATATGGATTTGAATCACGTGTGATTACATCAGACATGCTTGAACCCTCGTGGGCATGCGAGAGTTTTTTCACGCCTGTCGGTTACGTCATTTGCCTGTGAGGCAAAGAAACCTGGTTACAGCAGGATGAATATGTTAGTTTAAATGAGTCAACACCCCCGAGTCACACTAACTGCCAGAATGCTCGTAGCACGGGCCAAGGCGAAGGATTAGCAGCAATCTTCCATTCCAGCTTATTAATTAATCAAAAACCCAGACAGAGCTTTAATTCATTTGAAAGCTTGACTCTCAGTCTTGTCCATCCAAATTGGAAGTCCCAAAAACCAATTTTATTTGTTATTATCTATCATCCACCTGGTCGTTACTGTGAGTTTCTCTGTGAATTTTCACAGGGGAATAAGTTTCATTACAGTAGAAGTCTTTCAGAAAGCGCTGTAACTAGGTTTAAGGATATGATTCCTTCTTTATGTTCTCTAATGCCATATACCAACACAGTGCAGAGTAGCTACCTAAACTCTGTAAGTGAGATAGAGTATCTCGTCAATAGTTTTACATCCTCATTGAAGACAACTTTGGATGCTGTAGCTCCTCTGAAAAAGAGAGCTTTAAATCAGAAGTGCCTGACTCTGTGGTATAACTTATAGTTAGGGCTGGATCAGCTGACCCTGAACCATCCCTTAGTTATGCTGCTATAGACTTACACTGCTGGGGGGTTCCCATGATGCACTGAGTGTTTCTTTCTCTTTTTGCTCTGTATGCACCACTCTGCATTTAATCTTTAGTGATTGATCTCTGCTCCCCTCCACAGCATGTCTTTTTCCTGGTTCTCTCCCTCAGCCCCAACCAGTCCCAGCAGAAGACTGCCCCTCCCTGAGCCTGGTTCTGCTGGAGATTTCTTCCTGTTAAAAGGGAGTTTTTCCTTCCCACTGTCGCCAAGTGCTTGCTCACAGGGGGTCGTTTTGTCCGTTGGGGTTTTTCCGTAATTATTGTATGGCCTTGCCTTACAATATAAGGCGCCTTGGGGCAACTGTTTGTTGTGATTTGGCGCTATATAAATAAAATTGATTTGATTTGTTTCTGTCGCTGTAAGGACTTCCCATGGAGCGGGACGTCACGCAGCGCTTCCAGGCGCCGTCGTCAGGGTCACCTGATCCAGCCCTAACTATAAGCTTTAGCAAAAAGGAAAGTTTTAAGCCTAATCTTAAAAGTAGAGAGGGTGTCTGTCTCCCTGATCTGAATTGGGAGCTGGTTCCACAGGAGAGGAGCCTGAAAGCTGAAGGCTCTGCCTCCCATTCTACTCTTACAAACCCTAGGAACTACAAGTAAGCCTGCAGTCTGAGAGCGAAGCGCTCTATTGGGGTGATATGGTACTATGAGGTCCCTAAGATAAGATGGGACCTGATTATTCAAAACCTTATAAGTAAGAAGAAGAATTTTAAATTCTAGAATTAACAGGAAGCCAATGAAGAGAGGCCAATATGGGTGAGATATGCTCTCTCCTTCTAGTCCCTGTTAGCACTCTAGCTGCAGCATTTTGAATTAACTGAAGGCTTTTCAGGGAACTTTTAGGACAACCTGATAATAATGAATTACAATAGTCCAGCCTAGAGGAAATAAATGCATGAATTAGTTTTTCAGCATCACTCTGAGACAAGACCTTTCTAATTTTAGAGATATTGCGCAAATGCAAAAAAGCAGTCCTACATATTTGTTTAATATGCGCATTGAATGACATATCCTGATCAAAAATGACTCCAAGATTTCTCACAGTATTACTAGAGGTCAGGGTAATGCCATCCAGAGTAAGGATCTGGTTAGACACCATGTTTCTAAGATTTGTGGGGCCAAGTACAATAACTTCAGTTTTATCCGAGTTTAAAAGCAGGAAATTAGAGGTCATCCATGTCTTTATGTCTGTAAGACAATCCTGCAGTTTAGCTAATTGGTGTGTGTCCTCTGGCTTCATGGATAGATAAAGCTGGGTATCATCTGCGTAACAATGAAAATTTAAGCAATGCCGTCTAATAATACTGCCTAAGGGAAACATGTATAAAGTGAATAAAATTGGTCCTAGCACAGAACCTTGTGGAACTCCATAATTAACCTTAGTCTGTGAAGAAGATTACATGAACAAATTGTAATCTATTAGATAAATATGATTCAAACCACCGCAGCGCAGTGCCTTTAATACCTATGGCATGCTCTAATCTCTGTAATAAAATTTTATGGTCAACAGTATCAAAAGCAGTAACAGAACAAGCACAGAGATGAGTCCACTGTCTGAGGCCATAAGAAGATCATTTGTAACCTTCACTAATGCTGTTTCTGTACTATGATGAATTCTAAAACCTGACTGAAACTCTTCAAATAGACCATTCCTCTGCAGATGATCAGTTAGCTGTTTTACAACTACCCTTTCAAGAATTTTTGAGAGAAAAGGAAGGTTGGAGATTGGCCTATAATTAGCTAAGATAGCTGGGTCAAGTGATGGCTTTTTAAGTAATGGTTTAATTACTGCCACCTTAAAAGCCTGTGGTACATAGCCAACTAATAAAGATAGATTGATCATATTTAAGATCGAAGCATTAATTAATGGTAGGGCTTCCTTGAGCAGCCTGGTAGGAATGGAGTCTAATAGACATGTTGATGGTTTGGAGGAAGTAACTAATGAAAATAACTCAGACAGAACAATCTGAGAGAAAGAGCCTAACCAAATACCGGCATCACTGAAAGCAGCCAAAGATAACGATACGTCTTTGGGATGGTTATGAGTAATTTTTTCTCTAATAGTTAAAATTTTATTAGCAAAGAAAATCATGAAGTCATTACTAGTTAAAGTTAAAGGAATACTCGGCTCAATAGAGCTCTGACTCTTTGTCAGCCTGGCTACAGTGCTGAAAAGAAACCTGGGGTTGTTCTTATTTTCTTCAATTAGTGATGAGTAGAAAGATGTCCTAGCTTTACGGAGGGCTTTTTTATAGAGCAACAGACTCTTTTTCCAGGCTAAGTGAAGATCTTCTAAATTAGTGAGACGCCATTTCCTCTCCAACTTACGGGTTATCTGCTTTAAGCTGCGAGTTTGTGAGTTATACCACGGAGTCAGGCACTTCTGATTTAAAGCTCTCTTTTTCAGAGGAGCTACATCATCCAAAGTTGTCTTCAATGAGGATGTAAAACTACTGATGAGATACTCTATCTCACTTACAGAGTTTAGGTAGCTACTCTGCACTGTGTTGTTATATGGCATTAGAGAACATAAAGAAGGAATCATTTCCTTAAACCTAGTTACAGCGCTTTCTGAAAGACTTCTAGTGTAATGAAACTTATTCCCCACTGCTGGGTAGTCCATCAGAGTAAATGTAAATGTTAAGAAATGATCAGACAGAAGGGAGTTTTCAGGGAATACTGTTAAGTCTTCAATTTCCGTACCATAAGTCAGAACAAGATCTAAGATATGATTAAAGTGGTGGGTGGACTCATTTACATTTTGAGCAAAGCCAATAGAGTCTAATAATAGATTAAATGCAGTGTTGAGGCTGTCATTCTCAGCATCTGTGTGAATGTTAAAATCGCCCGCTATAATTATCTTATCTGAGCTAAGTACTAAGTCAGACAAAAGGTCTGAAAATTCACAGAGAAACTCACAGTAACGACCAGGTGGACGATAGATAATAACAAATAAAACTGGTTTTTGGGACTTCCAATTTGGATGGACAAGACTAAGAGTCAAGCTTTCAAATGAATTAAAGCTCTGTCTGGGTTTTTGATTAATTAATAAGCTGGAAAGGAAGATTGCTGATAATCCTCCGCCTCGGCCCGTGCTACGAGCATTCTGGCAGTTAGTGTGACTCTGGGGTGTTGACTCATTTAAACTAACATATTCATCCTGCTGTAACCAGGTTTCTGTATGGCAGAATAAATCAATATGTTGATCAATTATTATATCATTTACTAACAGGGACTTAGAAGAGAGAGACCTAACACCCCATAATCTCTCATCAGCCGTTAAACTTTTCACCGAAAATCAGCTAAAGTTCTCGAATAGTGTCCACTCGGATATTCCTCACAGGTCCAGAAAAAATTTTGATAAAGCAACGCGCGCCGTCTCGAGCAGCGTGTGAAACAAAGGAATTCAGCCGAGAGGGCTGAACCACATCTCACTCAAGGCCTGCCCACAGGGAAATGATGTCACCGACACACGTGAAAAAACTCACGCATGCGCCCGAGGGTTCAAGCATGATTGATGTAATCGCACGTCTTTCAAATCAATATAGTTTAAAAAAAAAATTAAAGTGTCGGTTTCTTATCTAATAGACCTCGTGTGTGTATATATATATATATATATATATATATATATATATATATATATATATAAAACACACATAAAGGGCTAATTCTGTCTGTCTGTCTGTCCGGGATAAACTCCCAAACTATAATATGAAAACTATATACTAATACTAAAAACTATATATATATTCTGAATTCTCATGACATGGGGAACAAACTGGTACCATTTTTTTAAAAGTTCTGGGCAACCAATAATTTAATGCTTTAATGTATTCTCTATCTATTTCAATTTCAATTTTCAATTTTTTTTTATATAGCGCCAAATCACAACAAACAGTTGCCCCAAGGCGCTTTATATTGTAAGGCAAGGCCATACAATAATTATGTAAAACCCCAACGGTCAAAACGACCCCCTGTGAGCAAGCACTTGGCTACAGTGGGAAGGAAAAACTCCCTTTTAACAGGAAGAAACCTCCAGCAGAACCAGGCTCAGGGAGGGGCAGTCTTCTGCTGGGACTGGTTGGGGCTGAGGGAGAGAACCAGGAAAAAGACATGCTGTGGAGGGGAGCAGAGATCGATCACTAATGATTAAATGCAGAGTGGTGCATACAGAGCAAAAAGAGAAAGAAACACTCAGTGCATCATGGGAACCCCCCAGCAGTCTACGTCTATAGCAGCATAACTAAGGGATGGTTCAGGGTCACCTGATCCAGCCCTAACTATAAGCTTTAGCAAAAAGGAAAGTTTTAAGCCTAATCTTAAAAGTAGAGAGGGTGTCTGTCTCCCTGATCTGAATTGGGAGCTGGTTCCACAGGAGAGGAGCCTGAAAGCTGAAATGTAAAAGCTGCTATTTATCTTTTATGGTTACTTGATGTCACTGAGAAAGTCTGAGTACAAAAAGTATAAAGTGGTCAGAATTCTAATTCCACTCTCCCCATCCTGATGATGTCATCAAGAAAGCCTGAGTACAACAATTAGAAAGTGGTCAGAATTCTAATCCCCCCCATCCTCCTGATGATGTCATCAAGAAAGCCTGAGTACAAAAAGTATAAAGTGGTCAGAATTCTTATTCCACTCTCCCCATCCTGATGATGTCATCAAGAAAGCCTGTGTACAACAATTAGAAAGTGGTCAGAATTCTAATCCCCCCCCTCCTCCTGATGATGTCATCAAGAAAGCCTGAGTACAAAAAGTATGAAGTGGTCAATTCTAATTCCACCCCACCCAAACTATAATATGTAGCCCTAAAAACTATATATATATATACTTTCACTTTAATTCTTTATGGTTACTGGGCAACCAATAATTTAATGCTTTAATCTATTCTCTTTGTCTATTTATCTTTTATTTTTACTGGGCAACCTGACACTCTGGATGACCAGGTCAAGCTGCCCTTTGGTCACACTGTTCATGACATATGTGACTTGATGGCCGAAGTCTTTCCAAACCTCCACCGTAACTACCAGAACCACAACTGGCTAAGCGAGCATGCTATCCTTGCTCCAAAGAATTTGGCAGTGGATGACATCAATGCTGAGGTTCTGGCCCAGCTTTCAGGACAGGCCTCCAGCTACATGTCAGTTGAAACAGTGCCTGATTCAGATGAGGTGGTTAACCACCCAGTTGAATTGCTTAACAGTCTGTCACCAGCAGGCCTCCCACCACACAGCTTGGTGCTCAAAGTTGGTGCCCCAGTCATGCTCCTGCAGAATCTCGACCCACCCAAGCTCTGCAATGGAATGCAACTCATAATTAAGAAGTTGATGCCAAGAGTCCTGGAGGCCACAGTAATGATAGGCAAGAACAAGGAAGAAGATGTCTTTATACCAAGGATTCCACTTATCCCATCAGAGATGCCATTTGAGTTCAGGCGTCTGTAGTTCCCAGTCAAACCCAGCTTTGCAATGTCCATCAAGAAGGCTCAGGGCAGTCCCTTAAGGTGGTTGGACTGAATCTGGCAGAGCCTGTGTTCTCCCACAGCCAGTTGTATGCCGGCTGCTCCAGGGTTGGCAACCCAGAACAGCTGTACATCCACTCACCAGGTGGCAATACAAGGAACATTGTCTATCAAGAGGCTCTTCAAAACTAATGGCCAGAAAACACTAAGTGAAATTCATGAAGAAATTTTTCTCCATTCCCAGCGCTGCCATTCCCGGGTACCCCAGCTAGTTAATATATATATATATATATATATATATATATATATATATATATATATATATATATATATATATATATATATATATATGTGTGTGTGTGTGTGTCACAAAGTAAGATAAAGAAAACACTAGCTTAGTCCACAGATTTACAAAAAAAAACATTATCTCATCAATAGTAATAACTAGCTAGTAACCAGTAAGGGGGGGGGGGGGGAGCTTTGGGTAGCTACATGCAACAGTGTTACACAATTAAATTACAAAACAAATGTAATTGTAATCTGTTTCAATTAACAATGAAATAAACTGTAATGAAATAAGTTAATAAGTTACTAGTTAAAATATTGATGATTACATACAGATTACATTTGGATATAATAAAAAAATACCTAATGTGTAAAATATTAATTTAGTCTTGGTTGGTTTACAGCTTCAGTGTGCAGGAATGGCGTTTAATGTGTACAACCAAAAAGCCTTTGAGACAAATTTGATTGTTTTTGATTGGTCCTTTCTTTTTTCTTTTTTTATTTGCACCGTCTTACTGTCCAGTTTAAAATATTTGTTATAAAAGTACCCAATTTTCCAGAGTGTAAGTTGCACCTTTTTGCTGTATTGAAGTGTACTATTTATTATTGGCATTTATTCTTTTATTGTTAGTTTATTTCGTGTAGTGCTTTGACTCCCGGGGAAGTCTCATATCGTCATCATAGTTATTCTCATTAACAATGGATGTGTAATATTTTGGTGTATAAGTTGCACCACAGTATAAGTATCAGAACCTCCTAAACTTGTAAAAAAAAAAAAACTCGTAACTTATAACCTGGAGAATACAGTAATTAAACGTAATGTTACATTACTGTGAAGTAATTTAAATAGTTACATTACTCGTTACATTTTTAAATGGAGGGACTAGTAATCTGAAAGGTGTTGTATTTCAAACGTTCCCAACACTGCCAACAAGTCTGTTGGAGTCAAGTCTGGGAGCATGCACTGGTGCGGCACTTCACTGCATCCACAAGACCACTGAACTGCCTTGCATTAGTCTTCTGTGGTTTAGTTTCCACAGAGACTTCCATAGAAATGAATGTGTAAATAAATGGTTGTCACGGTGCCGTAAACATATGCTATGTGGAAACGTGGGGACGATGGAGTGGTTTTGTACTTTATTGTATACAGAAGACACCTGATGATACATCAAAGCCAACCCAAAGAAGCTGAGACTTTGGACGTCAGTCAACATAGTTTCTGGTTCTGTTTTGTTTTGTCATATAACATATACTGATCTGCCACCTGCTGGACATGTCTGTCTGTGGTACACCCACCATAGACAGACAAACACATTCACCCCTCACACCTACAGCCAATTTAGAGTTTCCAGTTCTCCTAACCTTCATGTCTTTGAAAGTGGAAGAAAGACGGAGCATCCGGAGGGAACCCACACCGACATGGGGAGACACAGAAAGGACCAGATGGGAACCAGTACCAGGACCTTATTGTTGTGAGGCAACAGTGCTAGCCACTAAACCACCGTGCCGTCCATGTCTGGGCCTGTTGCAAGGAGTAATCTCATCATTGCAGGCATGATAGAAATTAGGAGCAGGTGTGGATGGAAGAAGTTGCATGGAGTTTGAAGTTAGTTTTTTCTTGTTTATTTAATTTCCAAAGGAAAAGTCTGGTGGTCATCAAGGCTTGTTTTCCCCAGCTGGATTATACTGAGCTCAGCAGCATTCCAACAATAAATTCCTGTTGTGCATTCAGCCTCATGAAGAGACATAGAACAGGAGCATTATAAATTTTCATTGTCTTGAGGCATTCATTTGCATTGTGCTTTATTGGCTTGATTAAACGTGTGTTTATCTACAACCACTTGACATTAATTGTTTGGAATAACATTTAACTTTTACGCATTTCGCAGATGCTTGTGTCGAAAGTGACTTCCAGTGCAATCAGTTTTATGCAACATCCTGAAATTCCTTTCAAATTGGTGATCTGCTGAGCAGCACCAGTCTCCAAACTCTTGTATAGTACACTTCTACATTGGGAAAAATTTAAATTTGTGAATCCTGGTGGAGGCAGATAAATTACAAAGACTTTTTCAACGTTGCTGTATAAAGTGTACTGCCACCTCTTGGAATTTTACTGAATTAATCTTGGCAGTGGACTGTGATAGCTTTGAGTCTGTTTTAGTCTCTAGAAAACATAAATCCATGGGATGCCAATTTGTGAATTAGTATCTCTGTTGCCAAGGCAAAATGTACAAGACAGTAAATTTTATGGAATAAAAAATCATCTTCTGGGGCGACATTTGGTTCCATTCCAGTGCAGTTATGTTGACTTTATCAGTGAGTGAAAGCAGCTCGATCACAGCGTATTAATCAAGTTGTTCCACTCTGATAAATTCTTACTATGATAGAGTTGATTTCACTCTTTGATCAGTGACGAGAAACAGGACAGATGTAGTCCCAGGAGAGCAAATTTCAGTCTGCAAAAGTGAATTTGTACAGAAGTCAACATTATCTACTCTTCATTCATTTATTCAATTTCTGCCACTTATCTGGGTCCAGGTCATGGTGTCCGTTGACCAATCAGCTCATTCAATTCACTCAATTATTCACTCAATAACACCAAATCACTACATAAATTGCCCAAAGGCGTTTCACCTGGGTAAGGTCGAACCTTACCAGCTGCCGTGAACCAGTACATAGGTGACAACGGTAAAAAAAAAAAAAAAAAACTGCCTCCTTTCGATGCAAAGAAGCACCGGTTCTACTCGGAGTCCCTCCCAGATAGTCAACCTTCTCATCCTGTCCCAGAACGTAAAACCAGATACCTGATGGAGCAATTTCATTTCTACCGCTTGTATCCATGACCTAATTCTTTCTGTCATTACTCAAAGTTCATGACCATCAGTGTGGGTAGGAGAACCTCATCTTCTGGCTCAGCTGCTTCTTCACCACGCCGGTCTGGTGCAGCGTGTGTCAAACATCAGCCGCTGCCGGAATCCTCCTATCGATCTCACGCGCCATCTTTGAGATACTTATTCGCCCCAATTGGAGTAATAACTCTTCACTGACCCAGAGGGGACAATCCACTGTTTTCAGACAGAGAATTCTTCCTTAATTAAAGATAGTTTATTCTTCTTTAGGTCTTGAGCACATTTGTAATATCGTTAAATGTGTGATAAAAGTTGCAGGGTTTTTTTTGTGCTTTAGATTAAAGGCTCCTCTTTGTTTACATCCCTGATTCATTCTTCAGGTTACATCTTCTTCCCCATGAACATAGTAACTTATTGCTGTTGTTACATTTGGATCTGGAGCTAGAGCAAATGGAAGGAGGAGCTGAAGTGTCTGGGTTTGAAATTGTTCTTGATAAAGACTGAGGCTTACAATGATCTCCTGGACTCAGCCGTCAGAGGTCTAACTCTGAGCATTATCCAGCATACACATGCTTCCATGTTCATTACCCCAGTGGTTGGAGAAGGTCAAGGACATGCCCATGTCTCACTGTGCCAAATGGATGGTTAATATTGAGAAGTGAGGATGGACTGGTTGACTGCCTGCATGATTGTCATTCAGCACCCAAGATGGTTCTATGGTGTTGAGCATGCTCCCAGACTCAACTTGTCAAGCTCACATAGACTCTCAGCACTGACCTTCATGTCTTTGGGTCCAGGGAAGACCAGTGGAGTCAAGAGGTCAGTGGACAGAGGTCTTTGGCTAATGCTTGCAGAAGAATAAAGTCTTGGTACTTGCCATCTTACTCTATAGATGTAAGACCTGATCACAAATCAGTAATCTAAGGTAACAACACGGTGTCTTTGGTATTAGGTCTTGCTGGAGGATCCTTGGGTATGTGTAGATTAACTTTGACAAATGAACAATTATTTAGGGAGGCTCCAATAAGGGTGTTACTTGCATTGTGAGAGACCATCAGCTAGGACATTTTGACCATATGATGCACTTTCAGAACACAGGTGCCTAAGTGGTGAGGACCTCAGGAGGACAAGGAGATGCCCACATTTTGTCTGGCTGCAGTGGATAGGTGTTAGTTTTGGGATGTGGGGATGCACCAGTTGTCTGTCTTAGTTCTTGCCCTTCACGACTCCTGGCTGTTGCACATTGTAGTAGATGCAGTGACGTGTGGTACCAGTGCTAGTCCTGGATCTGATCTGAATGCGCCACTTCTGTCCATCCCTGTCCAACTGCTACAGGTGTCCAGTTCTTCACTACATTTTGTATTCAATGCCCAATCTGTTGTTTGTTCATTATTTATGTCTCTTCTCCCAGTTTGAGACAAATATTAAGAAAATTATGCAATTATGCTAATTTTAACAGGCCCACAAGAAACCATTTGTGACAGAGATACATTTTTTGTAAGGCAAACGACAATTTTACTGTGAGCAGATATTTTGGACGTTACAGAACATGTATCTGAAACAGCTGTCGAGAGGGGAAAAAAAAGGTTTTCTCCTGCGTCTGAACAGACTCTCCTCAGTCAAGACGTTTCACTCAAAAAGTCACAGTCTCTAAGACTTCTGTGAGAGTGTAATTCTTCTCCTCCTCCCCTCACTTTGTGTCTGTCTGAGAGGATCAACACAAACATAACATCAATATGTTGTCAGATAGATTGCTAGAGTGTGGGGGACAAGACTGCACTTCTTGACATGTTCTGAATAGAGACTGGCAACCACATTATATTGCCTTCCGGATGGGAAGAAAAAGGAAATCAACTTCCAGCACTGAAGTGCTATTTTGGATCCATTCTGGCATTCCCCAGTATAATTAATCAATCTTTAGTCGTTCATAGTGTGACAAAGACACAGCAAAGGATGGCACCTTTGTGCTGTCTTGACATGAACTAAAGAGATGGTGATGTGGACGCTTTGGTCTCCTGGTAGCACCAAATAAAAAGTTAGAGGACTAACGAGGACTTTCTGACGTGCCCCGTGGAAATTATGCATGCATGAACCAAATGTAAATTCAACTCTTCCAACTTCTTAATGGTTTTTTGCTGTGGACCAAAGTTTTGGATTCACAGATGAATCATCTGATCCTCAGGGTCCTTCTTGGAGTCAAGCAACTAGATTCGGTAAAGAGATACAAAGATGGTGAAGATGTTGAGTGTGTATTCGTGTTTCAGATAAGATATTTAAACGTTATGGATCGGGGTGGGCTGTACAACAGCATCATAATCATCACTGGTGTGATAATCTGTCATCGGGATCCCATGGTGGCGAGGAACATTGTTATTTGATCGATTCCCGGGTGGGATGGTGGACCCTGAGATGACTGAACAGGCCCAGTCTTGATGTAGACTCTTTCTGACAGATGCTGCACTTGGGAGCTGCAGGAAGCGTCTGCTGGTGAGGATCTCTCTCTCTCTCTCTCTCCTTCCACTTCCTCTTCTTCTCCTCTGTGTTGTTTGCCAGTATATTTTCAAAGACTTCCACTCCCATGTGGATCATTCCTCACCAGCTGGCTCGGTCCTTTGCTTGTTCTTCTCAGGTCCTCCAGTCAATGGAACAGCTCTTGAGGTTGTGCTTCAGGAGGGCCTTGTTGCATTTCTTCTGCCTTCTCTGCCTTCCCTCAGCTGGGAGTAGAAGAGCTGCTTGGGAAGTTTGCGGCCATCCATCCTAAGGACGTGACCTACCCACTGAAGCTGGATCTTGATGATGAAGATACGCTTGATGCTGTTGAGCTTGACTTCAGCCAGCACTGTTTGTTACGGTAGTCTTCCCACCAGGATGCAGAGGATACTCCTCAGGCAGTAGTGGTGGAATCGCTCAAAGGTTTGCAGGAGGCCGTGGTATGTGGTCCAGGTCTCAGACCTGTACAACAGGGTTTGGGAGTTTTTTAGTACACCAAGAAAAAAATAACAACAAAAATAATGCCAAATATCCATTAATTTTGAGATCATTAAACATCTTGGTGCAGGTCTGTGCCACTGTTCATAGTTTATTGTTGTTGTTTTTGTTTTTTCCATGTTCTGTTGAGTCAAACACCTGTTTAAATACTTTTCATATAGACAGAACCCAGAATGAAATTTTCTCAATAACACACATTAGTCATGGAAATGGTTCAACTGAACCAGTGGATCTTTTGTGCTGTGCCTCATTTAAACCTTAACACATCTGTGGACCTTCTTAGCATATAAAACTAAAAATGTTTGATCCACTAAGTTTTTCACTCAAATTTTAACTTTGAAGGACCAGATATGAAAATAAAAACAGTCCAGGTTCAACTTTGCCGAAAAACAAAACAAAACAACATTTATTACATGGATTATATGGTGCAAAACTAGTATTGTGATATAATACAGTCACCTTACAAAAAGTGAAAAATACCATGATATTAATTTTAGGACATACCGCCCACCCCTACTGAATGATTAATTATGAGGGATTTTTTTGTATTATAAAAATGTCCCCCACAAAACTTTTTTTTCTTGGTTTAGCAGGAAAAAAATGACAGATTGGTTTCTGTAGCTGTGACTCAACAAGCCAAGACTAATGACATTCTAGTTTTATTTTTGCTCTTCTTGTCTCTGTGGTGACCTTCATGTTTCTAAATCCTCAGCATTTGAGACTGAGCTGTTCCTGGAAACAGCCAGTAAACTGAGGTAACAATTGGATGGCTTTGGTACCAGGTCTCTTTGGGGTATCCTTGGTTTTACCGTTGGTTTTGTGTATGCTGTGATAAGCAACATCAGCGCATGCTCCCAGACGTGATTTGATTCTAATGGATTTTGGACCCACGTGGTGTCAGATATGTTATTATTTTGGGCTGTGCCTGAGAGTACAACCCAGAGAGAGGACCCACAGTCAGGGACTCACAAGTGAACTCCCTCCTCGGTCTGACTCCATAGAGGCACCCTGATTTCTTTGTCCTGGTTGAGGTATCAGATGTTTACATTTCTGATCCACATGAGTTTTTAATTGCACTTTGTCCTGTTTTGGAACGATTTTTGTTTTAGAGGGAAGTGTTTGGAAATGTATCAAGGACCTCCAAATGTGAGACTCTTTTAGAAATTGTTGGATTACTTTTGGGGGTTGGTAGGAAGTTACTGCCACAAGTGAAGCAGTTGATGTCTTCTTCACAAGTGAGGTTGACAGATGTGTTGGACGTGTGTGTCAGCGGTAATGTCGGCATTGCTTCAGACTATCGTGGTAAAGAGGACAAAGGCAAAACTCTCGATTTACCATTTGATTTGTGTTCCTTACCAGGTGATTTGTGTTCTGACGTATCAATCACTGTTATACTTGGTGTAGTGACTGAAAGAATCCCATTGCAGATAGAAGTAATTGAAATGTGTTTCCTTCACGGGGTGATGGGACTCAGACTTGCCTTAGGCTAAAGAATTCTGATGCCCAGAAGAAAATCAGATGACTACTGCTACTCATTTACCGAGCACAGAGTTAGTTGAGGTGGTTTTGACATCTGGTTAAATTGCCCCTGGATGGCTACTGTTGGAGATTTTTTATGGATTATTTATTTGGGACAAGATGCTGAGGTGGAATCAGGTCCTGCCTGACAGATTGTGTGTGGTATCTGACCTGGGAACACTTTGGGCTCTCTTAATATTTCTACTTAGTACGAGGTCTGTTAGAAAAGTATCGTACCTTTTTATTTATTTTTTAAAACGATATGGATTTGATTAATATGTTTTTACACCAGCCAAGCTTGAACCTTCGTGCGCATGCGTGAGTTTTTCCACGCCTGTCAGTTACGTCATTCGCCTATGGGCAGGCTTTGAGTGAGCACTGCTCTACCCCTCTTGTCGTCGTTTCATTGCGAGGAAATGGCCGAATGATTTGGGCTTTTTTTCCGTCAGAATTTTTTCAGAAACTGTTAGAGACAGGCAGCTGGAAACCATTCGAAAAATTTATCTGGCTTTTGGTGAAAATTTTACGGGCTTCACAGAGAATAAGGAGTGTTACTACAGCTTTAAGGACGGCTCACAATGGCACACAGCGCGCCGTGCTCCGAGCCGCCATCGAGAGGCAGAAACCACCACATCATTTCTAAACGGATGGCTGTGTGGCGCCAGGACCATCGTGTGCAATTTCTCTGGTTATCACAAGAGCTGGACATCAGCCATTTTCCGGCAGATTTCACTTTTAACAAGAGATTTTGTCATGGAAAGCCACGCGGAGGCTTCGTGCGTCACAACGGATTTGCTGATGAAGCGAGACAAAGGAACACCTCCGTTTTAGAGTGTTAGAGGACAAGTTGGGACATGTCCAGCTCTCCACAATTTCTCTTATACTCACTCGACTGGTAAGCACTGATAGCCGAGATAGGCTTGTCCCAACTTGTTCTCTGGCACTCCGAAACGGAGGTGTTCTTTTGTCTCGCTTTGTCAGCTGTATGTATTTAGTATTAATAAAATATAATTACTCTAAATCAATAATAATGACAGTATTTATTTAAAATACAGAAAGTATATTGTTTGAATTGCATAATAATTATGTTACCTATACAAGATAAATGGCATAGGTAACATAATTACATTATGTTACATTACAGATGTGACATCGTTGTTCACCTGCATCCCCACCGCTGAGGCCGTCTCAGCTGTGAGGCAGAGACTGCTGGAGGATGTGTCTCTACTTGAAAGGACCAAACTCACACCAGACCACATCTGCCAACTCTTGGAGATCTGTCTCAACACCACGTATTTCCTATTTAGGGGGAATTACTACAGGCAGATTCATGGTTGTGTGATGGGGTCTCCGTTATCCCCCATTGTGGCCAATCTGTACATGGAGCGAGTGGAAAGACAGCCTTAACGTCTTTCACGGGCATCCCTCCCAGTCACTGGTTCAGATATGTTGATGACACATGGGTTAAAATCAAGCAACAGGAGGTTGAGGACTTTACAGAACACATCAACTCGGTGGACTCCAATATCAACTTCACACGTGGATGCCAGAAACAACCATTTAGCCTTCTTGGACTGTGATGTTACGATTGGAGGGAACAGGCAGCTCCAGACAGGGGTTTACAGAAAACCCACTCACACTGACCAATATCTGCTCTTTGGCTCAAACCACCCCCTTGAACACAAGCTCGGGGTGATCAGGACTCTTCAGTACAGAGCCCCACAGGTGCCCACAACTCCAGAGGGAAGAGCTAAAGAACAACAACTTCCGGAAAGCCCTCACAGTATGTGGGTACCCACGATGGTCCCTGGACAAAGTGCAGAAGTTCCAGAGAACAAAGAGACCAGATAGACAGGAGACAGAGACAAGAAGAAGAGTGTCTCTCCCTTATTTAGCAGGAGTAGGGGAAAAACTACAGAGGATCTTCAGACAGCACAAAATCCCAGTTTACTTTAAACCGGTGTCGTGGTCTGAGTTTGCGCCGGTCTCATTTTACCACGCGCATGCGCAAATCGATTTTTTTGCGCAGTCAACTTCCGGGAGGTCTAGAATTATCATTTCTTGCGGCAATCTTCAACCGAGCAGACGTATTTTGAAACACACACTTTTGATTCAGAAAATTTGAAGTGGGACTATATTTGTGATCTTTTTTTTTTATTACCATTTCTTGCGGCGATCTTCAATATGGAGGAGGAATCATTTGTTTCTGAGCCTCAAAATGAATGTCAGGAAAACGCACACCCCAAAGAAGAGCGAAACCAGCGATTTTCAACATTCAGGAAAAAAATGTCCCAACTGATAGTCTTCCTACAGACTGGGAAGTACTCCAGTGATGCAGACAAAAAGGACCATCGCAACATCAGGAACCAGTCCAAGAAACATGTTTGGGATGAAGACAGTAACTACATATCTTTTTGTTTACTTCTTGTGGAATGGTACAATACACGAACTGTAATCCTACTCAGTTATACAAATCATCATTTTTACAGTGTTAATGGGTTCATTTCAAATACAGAAATCCCATACTATGTTGCCCTGGTAAGTTCAGACTGGTATATATAGTCTAAGCTGGTAAATTCAGACTTGCAGGCTGGAAATTTCAGAATAGCTAGGTAACTAGTAACCAGAATTATAATGGTTAAATCAATAAGCATCAATATAAAGTGACAGGGTTTACTTGTGGTTCCAATTAAAAAAAAAATTAATATATTTGCTTGGCAAATTTGGACCAGGGTCAGTAACACACAAGTCTCAATATACCAAGATGGTAAAATCAGACTGGTGGTAAGTTCAGACTGTGGCTGCTACAGTCTCATTTTACCTGGTAAATTCAGACCGGTGGTAATCTCAGACTGTGACACCGGTTAACACCTTGAGACAGAAATTAGTTCACCCTAAGGACAGGATCCCTAGTTACAAACAGAGCAATGTAGTGTATTCTATTAGATGTCAGGAAAACTGTAACTAACACTACATAGGTGAGACTAAGCAACCTTTGCACAAAAGGCTATACCAGCACCGCAGAGAGGGCACCAGTGGACCTCAGTCTGCAGTTCATCTCCACCTTAAAGACACTAACCACACTTCTGAGGACAAGGAAGTTAAAATCTTAGCCAGAGAGAAGAAATGGTTTGAGAGAGGGGTCAAGGAGGCATACTATGTGAAACAGTTGAAACCCAGCCTTAACCGGGGAGGGGGTCTGAGACACGCTTTGTCCACTGTTTACAATGGGGTACCTAGGTCAAAGCAGTTTCAGTCTTTTGTTCGTGGTAATGAGTCATTCACGTCATCAGGAGAGTCGTCAAGGGATCCATCAGGAGAGGCATCCGTCCCATCATTAGGATGGACAGCTGCCCTGTCATTAGGAGGGTGTTAACTAGAGCACAATAGGTGCTAAATAGAGCTATTGTTTAGTCACTAGCCTATAGCAGTCTGCCTCTCGGTAGGAGGGGTCTGGTTAGGTTTAAAACTCCAGCTTTTGTGGCTTCTGTTTATTCTTCTCTACAAGAGTTAAGACAGAAGTCAGACTACCAGAGCAAGAATTTTAGCTGAGGAAGCTTCTGCGATTTGAAGCGAAACGTCCTTGCGTCAAGCAACCCAGTCCAGTCGAAGATTCAAGCTTCTCTACTACTTAAAGGTTAGGGTTAAATATTTCTGTTGGATGTGGTGACTAAATTATCTCTCTCCTTTAAATCTCATTTAAATGCATTTTAATAAGAAAAACTGCTTTGGCAGCCATTTTTTACTGTATTTTCTGGAGTATAGGTCACACCAGAATATGTTGCAGTGGAGTAAAAGTCACTCCTTTTTTTAATCTTTTTTCTTTTTTTATATATGTTATCAGGTCTTTAATTTTGGATTTTTGTCCATTATTGATGTCTACTTTTATTGTTGCCATTTATTCTTATAAGACTTTATTTTGTTTAGTGCTTTGGTTCCTGTGAAAGTTCTAAATAAACTGTCATTCTAATACTTACTATTAAAAGTCAATGTGTGAATTTTCTGTATATAAGTTTCATCAGGGTATAACACCTCCTAAACAAGTAACTAGTAAAAACAAAAAAACAAAAAGAAAGGCATAACATACTCAAACACGGTACACTATTTTAAAAGTCTGGCTTATTGCCTGTTTTTATTTCTGAGAACATCCTGTTTTGGGGTCTTCCAACATTTGTTTAGTTTAGTTCTGGGAGACTGAAGAGGTGGTCTTGCCTCCTTTAATAAATGGTGAAATGTTTGCTGTTATGAGAAATTGAGTTTGAAAGATTATAACCAAAGTTGGTATCTGTAAACTTGTTTAACTCTGTGAAACTGTATATCTACAGCTGCTATATCAATTTAATTGACACTGAAGAAACCATGTGCATGAATACTGAACCCAAAACATTTGCTTTCCTCTACACTTCTAGTTATCATCTCATGGGTCACCACCCTGCTGCTGGAGCTCACCTGACGTGCATGCTTTCCAAGTGTACCTGCTGCAACCACTGTTGGCGTTTCCACCAGTTAGCAGTGGGTGGAACAGGACAGGTGATCTCCAGGAGCAGGGTTGAGTATTCCTGAGATTCTACCTGGATGACAGAATCTTCCCCATGTCACTTCTCACTATTACCTGATTTGTTTGCAGTCCACAAACAACAACAGCAACAACAACAACAACATTGTGACTGGGTGACACAAAGAAATGTTACCGAGTCCAACACCTTAAAACTGCCAGCATGACATTTGTGGAAAAGATACTTGTGTTCGTCTGTGGTGATATAATGCCTAACTGGCAACAGTTTGACATGTCCAAAGTGCATGTGTGAAAACTGTCATTTTCATATGGACCTCTTCTCTAGTGCCACCCCCAGGCTACAAGATAAGGGAGAAATTCATGAAAATTTTGTAGTTCTCACCAGAGAATTAATACTGCATTGACTTCCAGTCAACTTCATATTTTTTCCCCTATGTCTGATAAAAAGCCAAACATTGAGAAACTCATGTTCCACATGTTCAGTACAGATACTTTTGTCTATGTGGTTTGTTGCAACAGTCTTGTACAGAATTGCTGTGTTTTTAATGTTGACCCTGAAGTTAACTTCAAGAACAGCCAGTTCTGCCTGGACGAAAAGCTCAAAATGAGTCTGAGTTCTCAAAACTGGAAACAGAGATGAAGGTGAACGCTTTGTTCGGTGGAACTAATTTAGTCTGTGACGTGACACGTACATCGCCGTATATTGCTGGTGTTAATTCTGGGTGATGGTTCCAGCAGCTGGTCAGAAACATGGTTTTATACTGTTTGATTGATTTTGAATTCTTCACCTCTCCTGTTGCACCACATCAGTGGTTGGTGCAAAATACTAGTCCTCCTTTTTGTTTACAGTGACTCTTATCAAAGAAAGCAAAATGAGAGCGGATGCTTTAATTTTAAAACTCACAATAACCATAATCCTGTGCATTATTTAAAATGCATTTTCATCCAGTCTAGGAGGCTGGAACCATGCTGGGTTTCTTTGAGTCTGGGATTGGTCGGTCATTATGTACAGAGGAGCAGACTCATTTACTTTTGTTATGTAGAATTAAAGATTCTTGTCTGGTCTCAGCTTTTTAGCATCATAAAGTGGGAACAGTGAAGACAGCATTAATATAAAGCATATGAAGAAGTGAAAGAAAGTAAAGTGCAGTTACGCGACACATACAGTCAGAAATGTGCATGACACTTCAGAGCAGTGAGTGGCTTTAGCAAAAAAATTAAAAAACAAAACAGTGGTGGTGTTAAGGGCCCCTTCACACATAGTGCGAAGTTTGAAGGAAGTGCGCATGATGCAGGAATCGTGTGCAAACCGTGTGAAATCGTCCCCTCCTACGCCTCTTACACCTGTTGCTACAACTATTTGTGCACACCAGCAGCTGTAAGACAGAGTGCGCGCTGTGCGAACCCATCGCCTGCCGGCCAAATTCCAGGTGACACGCACGAACATCCCCACAACACCCGTCGCATGGCACTTAGAAAGTGTGTGGCCAGTCGCACTCTTCACATAACAGCAGACTGTAGGCAATCACTGTCGTACTGGCGTACTGGAGAAATTTGTCAAAGTTCCACATGACTCTGGCTTTGATGTGTGCGCTGAGAACTGACAGGAGGCGTGGCTATGATAGAAGCAGCTGTGGTGATCTGTCATTCTGGACATCCCAGATAGACAACACCTACTGTGTTTGGACAGACATGGACTAACACATGTCCACTGTGAGGTGCGTGTGTCTGATTGCTGTACTTACATGGATATACACTCAACAAAAATATAAATGCAACACTTTTGGTTTTGCTCCCATTTTGTATGAGATGAACTCAAAGATCTAAAACTTTTTCCACATACACAATATCACCATTTCCCTCAAATATTGTTCAGTTTTATCACACAGCACAATGCCACAGATGTTGCAAGATTTGAGGGAGCGTGCAATTGGCATGCTGACAGCAGGAATGTCAACCAGAGCTGTTGCTCGTGTATTGAATGTTCATTTCTCTACCATAAGCCGTCTCCAAAGGCATTTCAGAGAATTTGGCAGTACATCCAACCAGCCTCACAACCGCAGACCACGTGAAACCACACCAGCCCAGGACCTCCACATCCAGCATGTTCACCTCCAAGATCGTCTGAGACCAGCCACTCGGACAGCTGCTGAAACAATCGGTTTGCATAACCAAAGAATTTCTGCACAAACTGTCAGAAACCGTCTCAGGGAAGCTCATCTGCATGCTCGTCGTCCTCATCTGGGTCTCGACCTGACTCCAGTTCGTCGCAAATGCTCACATTCACTGGCGTTTGGCACGTTGGAGAGGTGTTCTCTTCATGGATGAATCCCGGTTCACACTGTCGAGGGCAGATGGCAGACAGCGTGTGTGGCGTCGTGTGGGTGAGTGGTTTTCTGATGTCAATGTTGTGGATCGAGTGGCCCATGGTGGCGGTGGGGTTATGGTATGGGCAGGCGTCTGTTATGGACGAAGAACACAGGTGCATTTTATTGATGGCATTTTGAATGCACAGAGATACCGTGATGAGATCCTGAGGCCCATTGTTGTGCCATACATCCAAGAACATCACCTCATGTTGCAGCAGGATAATGCACGGCCCCATGTTGCAAGGATCTGTACACAATTCTTGGAAGTGGAAAATGTCCCAGTTCTTGCATGGCCGGCATACTCACCAGACATGTCACCCATTGAGCATGTTTGGGATGCTCTGGACCGGTGTATACGACAGCGTGTACCAGTTCCTGCCAATATCCAGCAACTTCGCACAGCCATTGAAGAGGAGTGGACCAACATTCCACAGGCCACAATTGACAACCTGATCAACTCTATGCGAAGGAGATGTGTTGCACTGCATGAGGCAAATGGTGGTCACACCAGATACTGACTGGTATCCCCCCCAATAAAACAAAACTGCACCTTTCAGAGTGGCCTTTTATTGTGGACAGTCTAAGGCACGCCTGTGCACTAATCATGGTGTCTAATCAGCATCTTGATATGGCACACCTGTGAGGTGGGATGGATTATCTCAGCAAAGGAGAAGTGCTCACTATCACAGATTTCGACTGGTTTGTGAACAATATTTGAGGGAAATGGTGATATTGTGTATGTGGAAAAAGTTTTAGATCTTTGAGTTCATCTCATATAAAATGGGAGCAAAACCAAAAGTGTTGCGTTTATATTTTTGTTGAGTGTAAATAAAAACATATATCGCTGTGGTGGCGACAAGCTGCAGCAAGTGAGCGCGCGCATGTAGCGGACAATGACAGTCTGCCAGGTTGAAATGGACCATCAGATCAGAACATGCAGTGGGCGATCTGACCATCACATCACCCATGTGATCTCTGTTCCACATGACATGGTGTCTGTGCTGCGGCGCGCTGTCCACAAGACACACGTGTTGGGCAGAACATGCGCGGCCGACTGGACATCAGTGCACACTGCTTCTCATTCATGTCATTTCATGACTGTATGTCTGTGACCATGGGTCATCACCAGAGGAACAGACGGATCATATTTGTATTGCTCGCTTGATAAATGCGGTGTTTTTATATGGTGTGATTTTAATTTTTTAAAAATTTTTTTTCTAATACTTCCATGTCCTTCCTGACATGAGGCAGATTCCCGCTGCTTTCAAAGGACAGCCCCTGAGCTCAGTGGTAAAGTTTCAATCATACGATTCTGATGAATTGATGAATTTAGAACCAGTTGTCAGCAGGTACTGGTTGTCTGTTCCCATCCCTATTGATGTCTTGGTGGCTTCCCTCGCCATTCTCTTTCTTGCATGGTCACTCTGGTTTTCAAAATTGCAGATTCCAGATAAATTTACTACCATACTGTGAGAATTTATTAAAGACTGATGTAAATGCAATCTACGACGTATTCAGTGACTTGGAAATGTTCATGTATCCATCCCCTGACTCTTCTAAAGCACACGTAAAAGTTGAATATTTGGTTCCATTATACTAAAAGGTAATGCATTCCATTATGTTGGCTGTGATATTATATATATTGTGAATTCTTTATTTTCAGTGTGATGTCATAAAGAATGTGTTTAAAAGCCCAAGGGTTCCCAAACATTTTTTTTTAATGTCACTCATTGTTTGTCTTGCTGGATGTGTCCTTGCAGCAGTGACAGTGTGGACGGAGCGCTCTTTTTCTTACTTTCTCTCTTATTCTCTTTATCTTTGTCCTCCAGCCATCTACGAGCCATCCTGTGAAGCCTATAAGCACTTGGGCAGGTCCTCTGACACCTACTGGATCGATCCCGATGGCAGCGGGCCCCTCGGCCCCTTCAAAGTGAGCTGCAACATGACAGGTGTGTAAGCCTGCAGCCGCTGTGCCACCAGTGCGTCTGTGCGTGTCATGTACCTGCGTGCACGTGTGCGTCTGTGTGGCCCCTGTGACCTGTGAGGGAACCAAACTGTGCAGCCGCTCACATCCTTAACCTCAGACAGCGGCCACTCTTTACCGCTCCACCTGGAGGTTTCCATGGCAACGTGGTCACAGCCACTGACATTTAAGCCACTGCAGGCGCATGCAGACACACACACACACACACACACACACACACACACATACATAATAAGCAGATAGCCTGGAACAGCAGAGCAAAGGGGAGGCGTTTAATGAAATGTCAGTGCACTCTGCCGGCGAGCCCCTTGGTCTCACTGAGGAGGAGCGTGCACACAGACCTTCGAAATGCTAAGTGCCCCCCCGCCGCTACCGCCACATGTACCCAAACCTCAGAGACCTGATGCACACACACGCTCATTGTATTGCAGATTTCCTGACTGACACTTTGGCTCACGCAAAAGAAGGTGTCCATTAAACTCTGGAGGCGTGTCGCTGCAACGACACCGTAGGACCTTCTTGTCCAGTCAAGTTATTCAAGTTAAGGCTGCAGCCCACCACTAATTGCAAAAAAAAAAAATGTTTCATGTGGGATTCTCCTCTGATATAGCCTAGAGATAACATATTAAAAATATAGAACAATAGATGCGGTGGAAGGGTCCAAAATCTGCTACTTTATGTTAATTAGGTATGAATATCAAAGGAACCAGTCAAACAACTGGAAATCTTGTATGTCATCAAAAGGACTGAAGTGCCATCCAGCTTCACCTCTAGTGTTGTTAGAAATACTAGAAAGGTTCCATTCTGTTTCTGTTTTTATGCTCATGTGGCTGAGGGTATTTTAGCATTGCATTATTTTTATAATTGGAATAAAAACACAGAAGAAAAATAATTACCCAGCATGGATTCAGGAAAACAATTAGGAGAACATTACATGAGCACTAACTCCCCTTTGGTTGGTTGGTTGGTCGGTCGGTTGGTTATGTACACGATAGCTCAAACCTTTGAGCAATTTTTTCACTTGTATTTTGTGGAATGTTGGTCTGGGAAGTCTTGGATAAACTCTGGCACTGGCCCAGTTCTGCTTCGGGGATTTTCTTCTTCATGTATTATGACATCACAAAGCTTTTTAATTCTTCTTGATTGGTGTTTACATGGACATAATCCAGGAACAATTAGGAGTCTGCGATGGGATTTACTACACACTGTGCAAACGTTTCAGCTCTGTTATGATTTGGTGTTTTGAAGTAAATCGGCATTAAACTCTCCTCAGTGAGTGCACACAGGCGTGATGGGAGGGAAAAAAAGTCTGCTGTTTGGCAACATTAATAACATTAGCCATCGCTGGTTATCTGCTGCATCCTTTTTGCATGTGGTGTGAATTTGTACTTTTGTGTTTGCGGTGTTCTGTGTGTGCGCAGAGGACAAGGTGTGGACGACCGTTATGAACAACCTACCACCCAAAACTCCAGTCAGCGGCTCCAGTAGAGAGAGACGCACCGTCCTCCAGGTCAACTACAGCGCCTCTATGGACCAGGTAACACACCACACCACCAACATTTAGCACTTTTTCACTTTGTGGTACCTGATCGGCTCAACTATTTCTGTCTTTATCGGTTTTGCTTTGAACAAACCTGGTACCAAGTACCTGGTACTTGGTCCTGTTTTTAGTTTCTTCTCCATTGCAGTTCCAGTTGAGCCAAGATGTGGAAAATATGTAGGGCGGCCGAGGTATGAATCTTCCAACAGAAAGCAACCAGGGAAAGTCAGAATTCTGCTCCATGACTGATGGACAGCAGGTTCTTCCTACGACCCCTGGCAAAAATTATGGAATCACTGGCCTCAGAGGATGTTCATTCAGTTGTTTAATTTTGTAGAAAAAAAGCAGATCACAGACATGAAACAAAACTAAAGTCATTTCAAATGGCAACTTTCTGGCTTTAAGAAACACTATAAGAAATCAAGAAAAAAGATTGTGGCAGTCAGTAACGGTTACTTTTTTAGACCAAGCAGAGGAAAAAAATATGGAATTACTCAATTCTGAGGAAAAAATTATGGAATCACCCTGTAAATTTTCATCCCCCAAATAGTACTAACCTGCATCAAATCAGATCTGCTCATTGACATTGACCCTATGCCATGACATTGACCCTATGTGTCTTTTTGCAAGGAATGTTTTTGCAGTTTTTGCTCTATGGCAAGATGCATTATCATCTTGAAAAATGATTTCATCATCCCCAAACATCCTTTCAATTGTCCAAAATATCAACATAAACTTGTGCATTTATTGATGATGTAATGACAGCCATCTCCTCAGTGCCTTTACCTGACATGCAGCCCCATATCATCAATGACTGTGGAAATTTACATGTTCTCTTCAGGCAGTCATCTTTATAAATCTCATTGGAACGGCACCAAACAAAAGTTCCAGCATCATCACCTTGCCCAATGCAGATTCGAGATTCATCACTGAATATGACTTTCATCCAGTCATCCACAGTCCACAATTGCTTTTCCTTAGCGCATTGTAACCTTGTTTTTTTCTGTTTAGGTGTTAATGATGCCTTTCGTTTAGCTTTTCTGTATGTAAATCCCATTTCCTTTAGGCGGTTTCTTACAGTTCGGTCACAGACGTTGACTCCAGTTTCCCCCCATTCGTTCCTCATTTGTTTTGTTGTACATTTTTCGATTTTTGAGACATATTGCTTTAATTTTTCTGTCTTGATGCTTTGATGTCTTCCTCGGTCTACCAGTATGTTTGCCTTTAACAACCTTCCCATGTTGTTTGTATTTGGTCCAGAGTTTAGACACAGCTGACTGTGAACAACCAACATCTTTTGCAACATTGCATGATGATTTACCCTCTTTTAAGAGTTTGATAATCCTCTCCTTTGTTTCAATTGACATCTCTCGTGTTGGAGCCATGATTCATGTCAGTCCACTTGGTGCAACAGCTCTCCAAGGTGTGTTCACTCCTTTTTAGATGCAGACTAACGAGCAGATCTGATATGATCAATCAATTTTCAATCAATTTTATTTATATAGCGCCAAATCACATCAAACAGTTGCCCCAAGGCGCTTAGTTTTGGGGATGAAAATTTACAGGGTGATTCCATAATTTTTTCCTCAGAATTGAGTGATTCCATATTTTTTTCCTCTGCTTGGTCTAAAAAAGTAACCGTTACTGACTGCCACAATCTTTTTTTCTTGATTTCTTATAGTGTTTCTTAAAGCCAGAAAGTTGCCATTTGAAATGACTTTAGTTTTGTGTCATGTCTGTGATCTGCTTTTTTTCTACAAAATTAAACAACTGAATGAACATCCTCCGAGGCCGGTGATTCCATAATTTTTGCCAGGGGTTGTACTTCTTATAGAGCATGCAGAGTTACATCACATTTTTTTACCCACACTGTATTGCATGTAGGGAAAGTTCGTACATTTTTGCTGGTGATGCTCATCTGTTGCCATGGTGACTTACTATTCAGACAGTGTTTCAGAATGACACGTAGTGAAAATACAGCGCTTTCTTTTCCAGCGACTAGTACTCTCTCTCTCTCTCTCTCTCTCTCTCTCTCTCTCTCTCTCTCTCTCTCTCTCTCTCTCTCTCTCTCTCTCTTTCTCCGTTGTGATTGACTCTCCCCACTCACTCCACTTAGGACGCAAACTTAGAATCTCCAGCATGGGAGTCAGACACTCTGATCAGTCGGCTAAAACCCGGGCTCTGGCCTGAGTGGCCAGGGTGTCCTTTGGCTGTCGTGGAGAGTGAGGCCTGTTGAGTACCACATGCACAGCGACTCCTCACACTTAACTAAAGCACTCCCTCTGCTGAATCACCTCTAAATTATTTACACATTATTCACTTTGCGTGTTTTTAGGAATCCGCTAGCTTAGCATAGCTACTAGCTCTTAGCCGATTTAGCATGGCGGCTTCTCCTGTCTCTCCCGCACTTTTCTGCTCTGGGTGTGAAATGTTTAGTTATTCCTCGGCCTCCTTTAGCAGTAACGGTACTTGTAATAAGTGTAGCTTATTCGTAGCTTTGGAGGCCAGGCTGGGCGAATTGGAGACTCGGCTCCGCACCGTGGAAAATTCTACAGCTAGCCAGGCCCCTGTAGTCGGTGCGGACCAAGGTAGCTTAGCCGCCGTTAGTTACCCCCTGGCAGATCCCGAGCAGCCGGGAAAGCAGGCCGACTGGGTGACTGTGAGGAAGCGTAGCCCTAAACAGAAGCCCCGTGTACACCGCCAACCCGTTCACATCTCTAACCGTTTTTCCCCACTCGACGACACACCCGCCGAGGATCAAACTCTGGTTATTGGCGACTCTGTTTTGCGAAATGTGAAGTTAGCGACACCAGCAACCATAGTCAATTGTCTTCCGGGGGCCAGAGCAGGCGACATTGAAGGAAATTTGAAACTGCTGGCTAAGGCTAAGCGTAAATTTGGTAAGATTGTAATTCACGTCGGCAGTAATGACACCCGGTTACGCCAATCGGAGGTCACTAAAATTAACATTAAATCGGTGTGTAACTTTGCAAAAACAATGTCGGACTCTGTAGTTTTCTCTGGGCCCCTCCCCAATCGGACCGGGAGTGACATGTTTAGCCGCATGTTCTCCTTGAATTGCTGGCTGTCTGAGTGGTGTCCAAAAAATGAGGTGGGCTTCATAGATAATTGGCAACGCTTCTGGGGAAAACCTGGTCTTGTTAGGAGAGACGGCATCCATCCCATTTTGGATGGAGCAGCTCTCATTTCTAGAAATCTGGCCAATTTTCTTAAATCCTCCAAACCGTGACTATCCAGGGTTGGGACCAGGAAGCAGAGTTGTAGTCTTACACACCTCTCTGCAGCTTCTCTCCCCCTGCCATCCCCTCATTACCCCATCCCCGTAGAGACGGTGCCTGCTCCCAGACTACCAATAATCAGCAAAAATCTATTTAAGCATAAAAATTCAAAAAGAAAAAATAATATAGCACCTTCAACTGCACCACAGACTAAAACAGTTAAATGTGGTCTATTAAACATTAGGTCTCTCTCTTTTAAGTCCCTGTTGGTAAATGATATAATAATTGATCAACATATTGATTAATTCTGCCTTACAGAAACCTGGTTACAGCAGGATGAATATGTTAGTTTAAATGAGTCAACACCCCCGAGTCACACTAACTGTCAGAATGCTCGTAGCACGGGCCGGGGTGGAGGATTAGCAGCAATCTTCCATTCCAGCTTATTAATTAATCAAAAACCCAGACAGAGCTTTAATTCATTTGAAAGCTTGACTCTTAGTCTTGTCCATCCAAATTGGAAGTCCCAAAAACCAGTTTTATTTGTTATTATCTATCGTCCACCTGGTCATTACTGTGAGTTTCTCTGTGAATTTTCAGACCTTTTGTCTGACTTAGTGCTTAGCTCAGATAAGATAATTATAGTGGGCGATTTTAACATCCACACAGATGCTGAGAATGACAGCCTCAACACTGCATTTAATCTATTATTAGACTCTATTGGCTTTGCTCAAAAAGTAAATGAGTCCACCCACCACTTTAATCATATCTTAGATCTTGTTCTGACTTATGGTATGGAAATAGAAGACTTAACAGTATTCCCTGAAAACTCCCTTCTGTCTGATCATTTCTTAATAACATTTACATTTACTCTGATGGACTACCCAGCAGTGGGGAATAAGTTTCATTACACTAGAAGTCTTTCAGAAAGCGCTGTAACTAGGTTTAAGGATATGATTCCTTCTTTATGTTCTCTAACGCCATATACCAACACAGTGCAGAGTAGCTACCTAAACTCTGTAAGGGAGATAGAGTATCTCGTCAATAGTTTTACATCCTCATTGAAGACAACTTTGGATGCTGTAGCTCCTCTAAAAAAGAGAGCTTTAAATCAGAAGTGCCTGACTCCGTGGTGTAACTCACAAACTCGTAGCTTAAAGCAGATAACCCGTAAGTTGGAGAGGAAATGGCGTCTCACTAATTTAGAAGATCTTCACTTAGCCTGGAAAAAGAGTCTGTTGCTCTATAAAAAAGCCCTCCGTAAAGCTAGGACATCTTTCTACTCATCACTAATTGAAGAAAATAAGAACAACCCCAGGTTTCTTTTCAGCACTGTAGCCAGGCTGACAAAGAGTCAGAGCTCTATTGAGCTGAGTATTCCATTCACTTTAACTAGTAATGACTTCATGACTTTCTTTGCTAACAAAATTTTAACTATTAGAGAAAAAATTACTCATAACCATCCCAAAGACGTATCGTTATCTTTGGCTGCTTTCAGTGATGCCGGTATTTGGTTAGACTCTTTCTCTCCCATTGTTCTGTCTGAGTTATTTTCATTAGTTACTTCATCCAAACCATCAACATGTTTATTAGACCCCATTCCTACCAGGCTGCTCAAGGAAGCCCTACCATTATTTAATGCTTCGATCTTAAATATGATCAATCTATCTTTGTTAGTTGGCTATGTACCACAGGCTTTTAAGGTGGCAGTAATTAAACCATTACTTAAAAAGCCATCACTTGACCCAGCTATCTTAGCTAATTATAGGCCAATCTCCAACCTTCCTTTTCTCTCAAAAATTCTTGAAAGGGTAGTTGTAAAACAGCTAACTGATCATCTGCAGAGGAATGGTCTATTTGAAGAGTTTCAGTCAGGTTTTAGAATTCATCATAGTACAGAAACAGCATTAGTGAAGGTTACAAATGATCTTCTTATGGCCTCGGACAGTGGACTCATCTCTGTGCTTGTTCTGTTAGACCTCAGTGTCTGCTGTTGACCATAAAATTTTATTACAGAGATTAGAGCATGCCATAGGTATTAAAGGCACTGCGCTGCGGTGGTTTGAATCATATTTGTCTAATAGATTACAATTTGTTCATGTAAATGGGGAATCTTCTTCACAGACTAAAGTTAATTATGGAGTTCCACAAGGTTCTGTGCTAGGACCAATTTTATTCACTTTATACATGCTTCCCTTAGGTAGTATTATTAGACGGTATTGCTTAAATTTTCATTGTTACGCAGATGATACCCAGCTTTATCTATCCATGAAGCCAGAGGACACACACCAATTAGCTAAACTGCAGGATTGTCTTACAGACATAAAGACATGGATGACCTCTAATTTCCTGCTTTTAAACTCAGATAAAACTGAAGTTATTGTACTTGGCCCCACAAATCTTAGAAACATGGTGTCTAACCAGATCCTTACTCTGGATGGCATTACCCTGACCTCTAGTAATACTGTGAGAAATCTTGGACTCATTTTTGATCAGGATATGTCATTCAAAGCGCATATTAAACAAATATGTAGGACTGCTTTTTGCGCAATATCTCTAAAATCAGAAAGGTCTTGTCTCAGAGTGATGCTGAAAAACTAATTCATGCATTTATTTCCTCTAGGCTGGACTATTGTAATTCATTATTATCAGGTTGTCCTAAAAGTTCCCTAAAAAGCCTTCAGTTAATTCAAAATGCTGCAGCTAGAGTACTGACGGGGGCTAGAAGGAGAGAGCATATCTCACCCATATTGGCCTCTCTTCATTGGCTTCCTGTTAATTCTAGAATAGAATTTAAAATTCTTCTTCTTACTTATAAGGTTTTGAATAATCAGGTCCCATCTTATCTTAGGGACCTCATAGTACCATATCACCCCAATAGAGCGCTTCGCTCTCAGACTTCAGGCTTACTTGTAGTTCCTAGGGTTTGTAAGAGTAGAATGGGAGGCAGAGCCTTCAGCTTTCAGGCTCCTCTCCTGTGGAACCAGCTCCCAATTCAGATCAGGGAGACAGACACCCTCTCTACTTTTAAGATTAGGCTTAAAACTTTCCTTTTTGCTAAAGCTTATAGTTAGGGCTGGATCAGGTGACCCTGAACCATCCCTTAGTTATGCTGCTATAGACGTAGACTGCTGGGGGGTTCCCATGATGCACTGTTTCTTTCTCTTTTTGCTCTGTATGCACCACTCTGCATTTAATCATTAATGATCGATCTCTGCTCCCCTCCACAGCATGTCTTTTTCCTGGTTCTCTCCCTCAGCCCCAACCAGTCCCAGCAGAAGACTGCCCCTCCCTGAGCCTGGTTCTGCTGGAGGTTTCTTCCTGTTAAAAGGGAGTTTTTCCTTCCCACTGTAGCCAAGTGCTTGCTCACAGGGGGTCGTTTTGACCGTTGGGGTTTTACATAATTATTGTATGGCCTTGCCTTACAATATAAAGCGCCTTGGGGCAACTGTTTGTTGTGATTTGGCGCTATATAAAAAATTGATTGATTGATTGACTTGCAACTAAAGAGTTGTCTTTTGAATGAAAGACAGGTGGAAAAGTGGAAAACCAAAGAAAAGTGATCCTACTGGGAGAGTTTAAATGTAAGCTGAACATCAGTGGGTGACGCGCTAACTGCTTTTCCACACTTGGACATTTCAACCCTCTGGGGCCGACGCCGTCGTATATGATGGCTAAAGCCCCTTTCACACCGGGGGTGCTCCTGGTTTGTCCCAGTTGCACCGTGCGTCATTATGACGACACTGTGTGGAAGAAACTCAGTGCCAAGACGATGCAGCTTGGCGCCACAACAGCGCGAGGGGCACAAAGGAGGAAGCAAGTCGGGCGCCGAAAAAATTAAACCTGTTTAATTTTTTTGGTGTCCTGTGCTCGACACAGAAAGGAAGTGGTTCCAGTGCAAGTTAGGGCAAAGAGGCGTAACTCAGGGCAAAGAGGCGTTACCCGGCATGACTTGGAAGCCAATTTATGATTCCTGCTGTGTTCTATTGTTCCTTCAGTATAAATCACGCAAGATTGTTTTTATACCGTGTACTTCATGTAGTAAAAACTACACGCTGAAAAAAAAAGACCACAGAAAAAAAATGCAGACTGATTGCCAGAAATATCCAGTAAAAAGTCCGGAGATCTCTACTCCACTCATGGACGTTTGTTCAGCTTGGACCACAACAGCTTGGACTCTGGCAAGGATGGTCGCATTCCTCCCCTCCCCTCTCCTCCTTTCTGTTCTCTATCTCTGCTCCGACCTTCAAAGTCCCAGCTTCACCAGACTGTGAATTCTTCAAATTATGATTTGGATTAACTATGGAATTGATCAGCTGGTCTCTCAACGCCATTGACACTATTTGTTTTTGACAAGGAGATCAGGGTTTGGGGACCCTGCGTGCCCTGATGGAACCTATCCAGTGGGCTTTGCTCTCGACGGCTGAGAGAATGGAGTGTGACATGCGGCTCCAGTCTCTGTGGAAAACGTTGAGGATTCATTCGTATTTGCTTTTATGGTGAGAGGTTTGGTGCTGATTGGTTTGTGCTCTGCCCTGACCAACAGGAATAATTGCAAGACAGCTGCTTCCACAATTTTGTCCCCTCATCAGTCCGTGATAATTGAGTTGGGCAGTGCTGTGTAATTTCAGACTGCATGAACTCTTGAACTCAAACACAAAATGGATTCAATCTCGGAGCAAATCACTGCATTGCAAATGAATTGTACTGCTGAGGACCACAGAATATTCTTCATAAATTTGGACTCTCGACGGTCAGGGGTGCAGTAAATCTCTCCGCCAAACATCAACATGGCAGCCTTATCGGCTCCTGAAAGCCAAATTCCTTGCTCTTCCCCCAGAAGGATCTACAGCCTTGGTGAAGGAATTCCCCCCCCCCCCCAGCCTGCTGTTGCCTAGCAACATCAGACTTTACATACACACGGACAGAAATTGACAGAAATTTAACTCATCTGCACATGCATGTCTCCCTCCCTCCATCCCTATTACCCTCCCCCCATGTCTCTCCACTCCCCCCACCTTGGCTTCCTCCTTGACACCTCGAAGGCAGCGCGGTTTTTACTGCTGCAGCCTTCAACCCTAGGCTGGGCGGTGAGGGCCCCTCCTGCTGCGGCCTTCACCCACTTTGCCTCAATTAGGAAGGCGGACTTCTTCAAGTTCAGTGCACATAAACAATGTCAAATGTACATGTGTTGTCTTTAATTTTGATGTGTGCCATTATTACGGTAAACAAGTAATAATTGTGGATTAATTGCTGTATCGTGTCTGAGGTAATTGGAGTGTAAACGTAATTGCCCTTTTTTGGGATCAATAAAGTTGTCTGAAGTCTGAAGTTCACGCGCGCACATGTGAACAATTAAAAGAAAAAAAAAAAGTCTGGCTGCAGGCATTAGTTCCTTGTTCTCTGCTCAAACTCTCACATCACAGTTAAAAAAAAGGACAAAAAAGGACATAAGTCCTGAGACAGGACATGTCAACATCAAGTAGAACTCCAGACATCTCCACATTTGCTCAAGGACGGGTGCATCTCGCGGTCAAGGGAGGAAAGATAAACTATAACAGAACTCAGAGGGCATCCCTGCAGCTCAGCAGAACAACAAGTAGAAGAGAAGTCAGAGTGCACAGTCTGTCTGCAGCCAAACTGTGCACTCTGACTTCTCTGTGCAAAGAACCTGCAGGCTGCGTGAGAGCCTACACAGAAACAATGCAGGCTGCGTTCTCACCTCCTCTCTGCCCCCTGCTGTGCGCACCTGACGCAGAAATTCCTGCGTCGTCATGACGCCACAGGAAGCAACTGGGAGCAGCCCCAGTGTGAAAGGGACTTAAGACCAAGCTAAATTATAAATAACTTTTCAATGATATGAGATAGAAACTTACTAAGGCAAAGATCGTTTTCAGGAGTGATGTGTTACTAGTTGGCCTGTTTGAATAGCCCCCTGGGTGCTCCAATGAGTACATACTATTTCATTTCATTTCATTTATTATTTTTATTTCATTCGTTAAAGAAAAAAAAAGAATGCAGCATACATACATACATGCATTTAACACAAATATCATGAATGAAAAGGGACAGAAAGAAGCAAAAGCTTACAATGTCTGCCCCCTATCATCTAAATAAACAGTAACTGTTCCAGTTAGGTTGTGCTGCTGAACACAGTTATATACTTCAAAAAATTCAATCAATAACACAAAGCTTCTCTGCTATACATTAGTAACATATCTGTTCAATAAAGATTCTTTCACACTTTTCTTAAACATATGAATGGACCTGAAAGTTTTTATACTACCATCAAGGCTGTTCCATAAATCAACTCCTTGAATTGATATACATCTTTCTTTAGATTTTGTTCTAAATTTTAATTGTGAAAAAACTTCATCTCCTCTTAATTTGTATCTGCTCTCTCTCTTTTTAAACCTGTTTTGCAAGTTATCTGGTAACACTTTTTGGTGAGCTTTATACATGGTTTTAAGTAAATTCAACAAATTCATTAAATTTTAGTGTTTGTAATTGCATAAATATTGGGTTAGTGTGGACCCTAAATCCACTTCCGGTAACAACTCGAATAACACGTTTCTGTAAAAGAAAAATTGAATCAGTATATGTTTTGCAAGCTCTTCCCCACACTTCAATACAATAATTGAAATATGGTAAAATCAGTGAATTATACAACAGAAACAAAGCACTTTTATTAAGAAAATATTTAACCTTATGTAACACTGCTATAGTTTGTGATACCTTTGTTTTGACAAACTCTATGTGGGGTTTCCATGTCAACTGTCAATCGTAACACCTAGGAACTTAGTCTCATGCGTCCTTTCAATTGCTGATCCTCCTATAACCAAAGATGCATTTATGTCTTTTCGTTTGCAACTAAAAATCATAAATTTAGTCTTACTAATATTCAATTGTCAAAATTTCATTAGTTTGAACATTCTCGAGAAAAATACTATTTATGTTAACAGGGATGAATCCATAATCATTGTTTTCATTAGGAATATTTTGTGATAAATTCGGTCCAATATTCACAAAGTAATCATTGAATTCATTAGCAATTGCATCTTTTTCAAAAATATCCACATTATTCTTCGTGAAAAAGTTTGGAAAATCAAATTTGACCTTGCCTTTTTGCATGATTTTATTAATTACACTCCATGTATTTTTATACTATTTTTATTGTCATCTAATAATTTAGTATTATAATCCTTTTGTTGTCTTCTTATGATTGACATGTTTATTTTTATATTTTTTATATCTACTTTCAGCATCTTTTGTTCTCAATTTAAGAAACACTCTATAAAGATAATTTTTCTTCTCACAAGCATTCCTCAGTCCATTAGTCATCCATGGATTTTTAAAAGCATTTTTCTCACGCTGAGCATAAATTTTAACTGTTTTGCAATTTTTGTCATACAAGCTAATGAATATTGACATAAAATTATTATAGGTATCATTTACGTCATTCATATATACCTGATCCCAGTTTTGTCTTTTCAAATCTTCTCTGAAGGCCTCCAAAGCCTTACTGGATTTATCCCTTATAAAAATCAAAGTTTCCTCTTTCACAATATTAAGACACAATTTTTCATATATAATAAAAACTGGGAGATGATCACTCACATCTGTCATAAAGATACCACAAATTATTTCACCCTGTATATTTGTATATATATTATCAATGATAGTAGTACTATAAGTAGTAATCCTGGTTGGTTTGGTTATCATAGGGGATAAATCTGCAGTTTCCATATTCTTCCTGAACTCGTTTGTAGCTGCAGTGTGCCCCAGGTCTATGTTAAAATTACCACATAAAATTAGTGATTTATTTGTATACTCAAACATTTCAATAATTTTATCAGTAAACATGTCAACACCTGACCTAGGCGGTCTATATACACAGCTAATTAATATGTTTTTTCTATATTGTTAATAATCTCTATAGTAAGCATTTCCATCAAATCAGGCAGAGTTACAGTTTTCTGTTCAACAACTTTACATTTTAGATTTTTATCTACGTAGAGAGCTACACCCCCTCCTTTTTTCCCAATCCTGTTTATATTAAACATGTTGTAGCCTTCAATCTGTACTTTATTAATATCAGTGTTCTTTAGCCAAGTTTCTGTTATAGCAATCACTTTAAAATGTTGTTTTAAATCACTGAAGAACTCTTTAATTTTTCCTACTTTGGATTTTAAACTTTGACTATTGAAGTGTATAATGGATAGAGCTTTATCAGATACCTTGTCAGTTTTAGCATTAAACTGTTGTACTGTAAAATAATTATATTCACCAGGTGTTAGTAAATTACATGCAAAATCAGTTTCCATATCATAAATTTTATCATTGTCTATGTCAACACATGTATCCATAATTCAGTGTATGAGTCTGTAAAGATGTGTATCCAACCTGTTATTCTTTAATCTATGTTGTCAGCCCTTCACAGCTGTAGACTTCTTCCATCAATGACCAGTCTTATACTTCTCAAGTTCTTTCAAGTCCTTAATCATCCTGGCTACTCCATTTTGGTCTCTGATCCATACATTTCCATTCCTTGTCCATGTTCCAGTAATAATCCTCTGTTTTCTCAGCACTCTTGCTTCCCTTGCAATGTCCCCATTCTTCTTTGTGAGATGTTCGTTTATAAACACATTTGTGTCCTTTAAATTCTTGGCATACATTAGGACATTGCTGCTTGTGTTCCTGCTGATGAAACGCATTACAATAGCAGGTCTCATTTTCTCTGAATTTCTGGGTAAAGTGTGGCAAATGGATAAGTCCTTCTTACGAATGTTTATGTTTTTACTGTTCAAAAAATCCACCACCTGTTGTTCCAGCGACAGTAGCTCCTCTCGCGGAGCATCCTCTGTTGTCTCCGCGTTTGCTGTCACCCTGGCATAGGTTTGTTGTCGAGTCATGAGCCCAGTAATCACCAGGTCCTCCCTCCTAGTGTACTGCTCTAGTTCGTCAACTCGCACCTCCAGGAAAGCAATCCTTTTGTCCTTTTCATTCGTCATAATTTTCAGCGTCGCCACTTCGTCCACAAGCTTGAGCAGGCGCTCCTGTTGAGATGTCAACTTTGCCAACTCTCCGGACATGAAGTTTAGCGATCGCTTAATTTCCTCCATATCGTCTGTCTTCGGCATATTCTTACTTTTCTGTTAATGTTTGCCTTTCCAACACGCAATTTGCGAGAGCCACAGCAGCACGTACTATGAGTACATACTCAGTGTGCCCTGCGCCATTACGCACAGCAATCAGTGAAAGCAGGAGCAGACAGAGAGCCTCTGATGACAATCTCACATGCTCAAAGAGTGTCTAACTATCAGGATTGCTCCACTAGTTTGCATGTGAATGTTACTGGATAACTCTGTTGCTTTCTCTGCATAAAGCACTGTTTACCATATCAATGGACAACAAAACGCATAGACCATTTTGTATATATTGTTTAAAATGTGCATTTGTGTTTATTGTTTGAACCTTATTGTTCAATCAATCAATCAATTTTTTTTATATGGCGCCAAATCACAACAAACAGTTGCCCCAAGGCGCTTTATATTGTAAGGCAAGGCCATACAATAATTATGTAAAACCCCAACGGTCAAAACGACCCCCTGTGAGCAAGCACTTGGCTACAGTGGGAAGGAAAAACTCCCTTTTAACAGGAAGAAACCTCCAGCAGAACCAGGCTCAGGGAGGGGCAGTCTTCTGCTGGGACTGGTTGGGGCTGAGGGAGAGAACCAGGAAAAAGACATGCTGTGGAGGGGAGCAGAGATCGATCACTAATGATTAAATGCAGAGTGGTGCATACAGAGCAAAAAGAGAAAGAAACAGTGCATCATGGGAACCCCCCAGCAGTCTACGTCTATAGCAGCATAACTAAGGGATGGTTCAGGGTCACCTGATCCAGCCCTAACTATAAGCTTTAGCAAAAAGGAAAGTTTTAAGCCTAATCTTAAAAGTAGAGAGGGTGTCTGTCTCCCTGATCTGAATTGGGAGCTGGTTCCACAGGAGAGGAGCCTGAAAGCTGAAGGCTCTGCCTCCCATTCTACTCTTACAAACCCTAGGAACTACAAGTAAGCCTGCAGTCTGAGAGCGAAGTGCTCTATTGGGGTGATATGGTACTACGAGGTCCCTAAGATAAGATGGGACCTGATTATTCAAAACCTTATAAGTAAGAAGAAGAATTTTAAATTCTATTCTAGAATTAACAGGAAGCCAATGAAGAGAGGCCAATATGGGTGAGATATGCTCTCTCCTTCTAGTCCCCGTCAGTACTCTAGCTGCAGCATTTTGAATTAACTGAAGGCTTTTTAGGGAACTTTTAGGACAACCTGATAATAATGAATTACAATAGTCCAGCCTAGAGGAAATAAATGCATGAATTAGTTTTTCAGCATCACTCTGAGACAAGACCTTTCTGATTTTAGAGATATTGCGCAAAAAGCAGTCCTACATATTTGTTTAATATGCGCTTTGAATGACATATCCTGATCAAAAATGACTCCAAGATTTCTCACAGTATTACTAGAGGTCAGGGTAATGCCATCCAGAGTAAGGATCTGGTTAGACACCATGTTTCTAAGATTTGTGGGGCCAAGTACAATAACTTCAGTTTTATCTGAGTTTAAAAGCAGGAAATTAGAGGTCATCCATGTCTTTATGTCTGTAAGACAATCCTGCAGTTTAGCTAATTGGTGTGTGTCCTCTGGCTTCATGGATAGATAAAGCTGGGTATCATCTGCGTAACAATGAAAATTTAAGCAATACCGTCTAATAATACTACCTAAGGGAAGCATGTATAAAGTGAATAAAATTGGTCCTAGCACAGAACCTTGTGGAACTCCATAATTAACTTTAGTCTGTGAAGAAGATTCCCCATTTACATGAACAAATTGTAATCTATTAGACAAATATGATTCAAACCACCGCAGCGCAGTGCCTTTAATACCTATGGCATGCTCTAATCTCTGTAATAAAATTTTATGGTCAACAGTATCAAAAGCAGCACTGAGGTCTAACAGAACAAGCACAGAGATGAGTCCACTGTCCGAGGCCATAAGAAGATCATTTGTAACCTTCACTAATGCTGTTTCTGTACTATGATGAATTCTAAAACCTGACTGAAACTCTTCAAATAGACCATTCCTCTGCAGATGATCAGTTAGCTGTTTTACAACTACCCTTTCAAGAATTTTTGAGAGAAAAGGAAGGTTGGAGATTGGCCTATAATTAGCTAAGATAGCTGGGTCAAGTGATGGCTTTTTAAGTAATGGTTTAATTACTGCCACCTTAAAAGCCTGTGGTACATAGCCAACTAACAAAGATAGATTGATCATATTTAAGATCGAAGCATTAAATAATGGTAGGGCTTCCTTGAGCAGCCTGGTAGGAATGGGGTCTAATAAACATGTTGATGGTTTGGATGAAGTAACTAATGAAAATAACTCAGACAGAACAATCGGAGAGAAAGAGTCTAACCAAATACCGGCATCACTGAAAGCAGCCAAAGATAACGATACGTCTTTGGGATGGTTATGAGTAATTTTTTCTCTAATAGTTAAAATTTTATTAGCAAAGAAAGTCATGAAGTCATTACTAGTTAAAGTTAATGGAATACTCAGCTCAATAGAGCTCTGACTCTTTGTCAGCCTGGCTACAGTGCTGAAAAGAAACCTGGGGTTGTTCTTATTTTCTTCAATTAGTGATGAGTAGAAAGATGTCCTAGCTTTACGGAGGGCTTTTTAATAGAGCAACAGACTCTTTTTCCAGGCTAAGTGAAGATCTGGAAAAAGAGTCTGTTGCTCTGTAAAAAAGCCCTCCGTAAAGCTAGGACATCTTTCTATTCTATTCTATTCATCTTTTCTTTTTGTTGTACAGACTTTCACACAAGATCTCAAATTACCTTTATAAAGTGTCAAGACAGTTGTTTATTATAGTTTGCTGTGTGTTTTGAATAAATGTGTGTGGAAAATAATTTTTCGCTTTATTTTTTCCTTGCCTATTTTTGATTGTAAACCTTTATTACACTTATAAAACACAACAAAAACATATATATTCTGAAAGCACAGGTTGTCCTGAAAAAAAGAGACATAAAACTTGATTGTGGGATGCACTGAGAGCTGTTAACAAAAATAATAAAACATTTATGCCAGGCGAGTGAACTGTCCAAAAAATGCCCTCGGACCCCAGAGGGTTAAAAGATCTCCTTTTTGGGTTCAATGCTTCCACCTTACAATAGCTTAATAACCATAACTCACAAAGACTTGTGCAGTGACTGGGTGCAAAATCTGCTCATTCACAAATGTGAGGATGTACTTTGTTTTGTGACCCAATGGCAAACAAAATGCAAACTTTGGAATGTTTCCCAAAGTGGTTGTTTTATCAAGTCACGGGCTGTGGGTTTTGTGATAGGGGCAGACTGTTTTCAGGGAGAGAACTGAAAATGACTCCCTTGCTGCCTCAGAGCACGGTCACTGCATCGCGATGGCATTTTCCACCAAAAGTTTAACCTTTTACTGCTTCCCACAGCAACAAGAAGCAGCGTTTTAGCTTTAAAGATAAGAAAAACAGACAGATGAGCGAAAGATTACGCATGTGCATCACCTGAGTTTGATCAGCTAAACATCAATAATTTGTTGGATATTCATTTTCAATTTAATAAGCTTATAATGTGCGAAATTACAGCAAAAGCCATGTCAAGGCATCTTACATGGAGCAATTCAACATAAAATTTAAATAAATAAATTAAAAATGAATAAAAAATTTCAAATACATAATTAAAAACAGAAGTAAAAGAATAAAACAGATAAAAAATAAAAACTTCATAAGAAAGAGAATAAAAATAGGTTTTCAGTCTTGATATTTGAGAGTAATTAAGATGCAGTGTCACAAAAAGTTGACTTTTTAAATAACATGAGAGCTAAAGTTTCCCGTTGACATATAATGTGCAAAACACTAAAACTTTGTTGCATCTGTCATGTAAATAAACTGTCATCTTATGAACAATAAACTATAACGCAATGCTAATATACCCTCGGCTGTATGAACATTGTCTTCTTTATAATTTGCAGTTGTTTAATTAATTATTAAGTTCCTATTGTCTTGTACAATACAATTTGTACATGTTCAATAAAGCCCCTCTGTCAATCAATTAATCAATCATAAACAATATTTACATTTTAACAGCGTCTGCAGGTGGGAATGTGTGTATGAGTGCATGAGCTTTTGACAAAAGTGGAACTTAGCTTTGAGTTAGCGAACATTAGCGTGCACGCTGATGTCAGCGAAATGTCTTGTAAATAACTCCAGAGGTGTTATTAGGTTCCAAAAAACAGCTTTTTCAGTTTTAGAAGTGTTTATTTCTCACCACCTTTTACATAATGTTTGAGAAAGGTGTTAGCCAAAAATGAAGTTAGCAGCTAGCAACACCAGGAAGTGATATCACCATGCTAACATCTGAAAGATCATACCATGACAACAGGAACAGAATGTGACTTTTTAACCTCTTAAAATTTGTGAAGGTTAGCCATCTCTGAACTTGTCCGAGGTCTATGTCCCAAGAATGTTCCCAGTGAATTTGAAGACTCTGGCAGTAACAGGACTGGACTTATGCTGAGCACAGACAGACAGTCAGACAGGCCGCAAAGTCTTCGCAATAACCGATGGCCATATTTTGCGATTGGATATGGCCTTGGGTAAAGATGATCAGATCTCACATTTGCAGCTGCTGATGGCAGTAATCTGCAGTAACTAGCAGTGTGACTCATTTTCTACATCAATTTGAAAAGGTAGCTTACGTTTGCGAGCTTCTATTGTACAGTAGTTGTGTTATAGGTGAAATGGTCGCATAGTCGTTCAAGGTGAGAATGCATCCAACCACAGCAGAAATTCTTAAAGGTGTTTAAAAACCATTTCAGTGCAAACGTGTAAATTACCCGGTGACTTAACGTGGCAAGACATCAAGTCTGTGTGCTCAATAGATTTATTTTTCTCTGAGAGCATGGAGGCTGCACTTTATGTTACTTTAACAATGATGGTGACAAACAGGATTAAAATGCGATGATTTGTGCCATAATGTTGAATCTTTTCAAGGAGTAACCCAAACACAACACCCCTGTGTTTTACACAATTCTCACCTGATAATGTTAATATGCATCATTACAGAATAGATTCTTGAAATTTCCCACCATCAGCAGATGGATGGTACAGATTTAACAGTCGTTTGTCCCCTTGGTGGTCTGGAACCTAAGTTCACGGTAGGACATCAGGAGGTGTTTGGTCTTAGTCCCTGTGTGTTGGGGCCTGTTCACACTATGACATGAAGCGGCTGATGCTGGCCAGTGTAGCAGATTCCCAAAATCTCTGTGGAATGCTGGATAATTCTCATACCAAGTGTTCAAATGTCCTGTCTTCAATGGAGGTCAGTGTAGCTCAGCAGAGGGTGCCGTTTTACTGGCGGACCTCAACGTTTGGTGACAATCCACTAACTTACTATAGGACATAGTTCAACTTTTGCTGTCGGAGGGTGGGCACGTTGGTTGTGCACGCTGTGGAGCAGTAGCATAGCTTACTGGAGCTGATTGTTGACTCAACATATGAGACGCCATGCGATGTGACGTAACAGTGATTGTGTCACTTGCTACTGATGCGTCATCAAGACAGGTTCTACATATACCTTCACATTTCTTTATATTTCTACATATTTCTTCAGGCCCAAGGGATCCAGAGGAGGTGGTGCATCCAGTCAACCCTCCAACGTTGGCCAGTGTAGGCCGTCGGAGGCGAACAAGCAATGGCTTTCTAGTGGTGGCAACATAGTCTTTCCAGCATTTTAACATAAATATCCAACATTTTGAGTATCAGCGTTGCCCAACTGACATCCACGTAGCTCCTGCGGAGTCTGGCCGACCTCGGTGCTGGTCAGTGTTAACACTTCACTCTTCGTTGGCAAATGGCGAGTTAACCGTCAGAGTGTGAAAGAGTCTGAACAAAATAACTCTGAGAGGTTTGATCTGATTTGGACCAAAGTTGGTGGAATATCCCATGTGGGATGATGGAGTTTCTCAGTCTGTTTGTTCTTGTTTTTGGTCGTGTATTCAGCGCTTATGTACACGGGATATTTAATTTGGCTCTTCTGAGGATGTGATTAAGATACCCCAGTGACTACGAGGGTATCTTAAACAGTATCTCAAACACCTAATATGAATTCATGTGTCACCTTTTGACCTTGACTGAAACAGTTTGGAGACGGCGTGGATTAAATATGTAAGTCTTGTGTGTTCGGCGGTGGTAAAGTGGTTCCGTTTTGAACAGAATTGATCAAATGTCACACAGAACATTATGATATCACTGAATCACAAAGAATTAATTTGCATGATGCGTAAAGCGAGTTCTGTGCGTGTTCTTGTTTGTTCTTTATCAGACTGTAGCTGCCACTATCAGGTATGTTCAAAGACGCGCAGCAGCGGCCTGATGTCACAGAGTTTGTTTGATTTTGGTGTGGAACACTCTGTCACATTTTAATGATGCATCCACAAAGTAGTAAGAGCTGGATTCCTGCAGGTAATGAATGCTTTGCATGAACATGCCCACATTATAGCTCTGCTTTTCCACCTTCAACCTACTTTGGGTTTAATGTTCATAACTGGTTTTTATTCTACATTCTCTTGGACACAGCTGTGCTGTCTCCTACGGTAATGTCTGGCACACCGCGTCAACATTTCCTACTGTCACTGTACTTTTTCACTTGTTTGCTGAGCAAAATTCTCTGTTGTTTTTCTGGCTCAAAACTAGCTGCAAAGAATCACCCAGTAATGGACTCGGATGAGACTTCCACACAGCGCTGAAAAATATGATTTTTTTCACCCATTCCTGTTAAAATGTAGCATGGACATCATTTCTTGTAAGCTTTGATCTTGTAAAAGTATGTCAAAATGAGAAGCATGACCTTGAGCTTCAACAAAATCCAATTAATCAAAAGTTCTAAGGAAGTTCTAAGGAAGTTTAAAATTAGTCATTTAAAAAGTGTTGCTTGACTCCTTTTTCCATGTTTAGGATGAACTTTATATATCAGAGCCTTTTAAAATGTATATTTTGGAATATTTGCATTTTTAAGCATGACCTTGAGCTTCAGCAAAATTTGATCAATCAAAAGTGGTACGATGATGCTTAAAAATTAGTCTCTTCAAAAGTTTTGCTTGACCTTTTATTCCAAGTTTTGGGATTAACATTATACATCAGAACCGTTTAATGTTATTTATTATTACTTAGAATTTCTGTTTTTTGGAATATTTGCATTTATAAGCATGACCTTGAGCTTCAACAAAATCTGATCAGTCCAAAGTATTTTGAGGATGCTGAAAAATTAGTCACTTCAAAAGTGTTGCTTGACTTTTAATTCAGAACTTTTTTATATTATTTATTTTTACTTAGAATTAATGTTTTGATTTTTAAATTTTGTCTTTCATGCAGGTCCATGGATATTTTTAAAATTACATAAATTATGCTTTTTTTTTATTATTTTCAAGATAACGGGTTTAGTATTTAGGGTTTTGCTATCCCTGCCTCCTTGGATAAACTTTAAAGGGAGTGAGGAATTGTTACAAGCCCCCACTCATAGTAAATGTTTCATGACTTAATTACAAGACTGACAACTAAACTTTGCTCCAAAAATAGTTAATAGATGTGACACACAATTTAATTTCATGAGTTAAAGTGTGTTAAAAATTCATACATATATGCCAACAACATTAAAATTAAATTCAGTCATTAAAATGCATAAAAAAAATTAATCAGTAATTCTGAGTGCAGAAAATGCAAACGATAATTCTTCCACCCGTGATACTGTCTGTTTTTTCTTTATTGTGGGAACAGGACTTCCTGTTAACTGGTTATTTGACCCCAACCCTGCCCCCCCTTCTCCAGTTAAAATTGATTAGAACCACCTGTGTGTAATGCCTCATTACACAGAGAAGAGCTTGAATTATATCTATACTATATTATATATCCTGCAACTTGCACAACACCACTGTGTTCCTGAAGACAACGGGATTTGAGTTTTATATCCTTCCCATAATTATGTTCTCTCCTTATTGTTTTACACGGATCACTTGCTCCATTGTGAGTGTCTCCTAATCGCCGGAAGCTAAATTAAAACACTGCAGTACACTTTTTATCATTTAACTGTTCTTACATGAAATTGACCTGTCTGCTTGAATAAGACAAAGTGAAAATATATCTCCATGCTTGTGTTTCCAGGTGACAGCCGTCACCACCAGTGCAGAATACTGTGAGCAGCAAATTGCCTACAGCTGTCGTATGTCCAGGCTGCTCAACACTCCAGGTAACAGCTCAACACAGCAGCATTACACTGCGACACCAACACAAGTACTCAACACTGAGTTTGGGTTCTGGTGAAACTGGTCTAACATGGAGCATAAGCACAAAAGTGGTTCAAAAACACAAAAACCCTTTTGACGCATACACTGTACCATATTGTTGTGAATATATGATCAGCCTGATTATAAGACAGCATCCGCCTCTTGTGCATGCATATTGCTTGAATTCTTTGTTGAATTAATTGCTGAAATCCTCTCATTGTAAATTCCTGAAAGGTCTGGCTTTGTGCCATCTTCTAACATGCCATATTTCCTGGTTGCTTGAGAGTTGTTTGACTCCTGCGTTTATCACCATGAGCTTAAAGTGTGCATTGTACCCCAGTTGCTGTTCAACTGACCTAAAATTTAAGATCCTTCTCTTTTCACGGGTATTTGCTGTATATGATGTATATTTCTAGGAAAAAGCACCATCTAATATTCAGAGCAATACAGTATTACATGTTCATTTTAAACACCCTAGCATCCCATTCAGAGTATTGTAGGTTTTGTTCTTTTGGAAAACAGGATGAAGCCAGAATAGCTTCTGGCAAAAATCACATTGAGAAGGTTTGTGTGACCTGCATTAAAAACTCCCTGAAGTCTTTCTTTGTCCTTCCCTGCTGTCTGTGTGACCACACTGATAATATCCAGACAGAAAAGGATTAGTTTAACTTGTTGTCTTGCATTTACTCTGAATTACAAGTGTAAAAGATGCTGTTGAAATAAACCACTTTGTGTGATGTTTGGCACAGCTGGGCTCCTTCTAAGTCTGTGAACCTGTATTATATTAATTTGCATTAGATTTGTTTGGACTGGGATATAATTGAACAAGGCGGGAATGGATGGGGGTGGGGGGTTGTAACAATTTAGCTTGGATTAGTTGGAATGCTTGTGGTAATCTTGAATTGTTAATATTTTCCCTGGATTAGATTGTTTGATTGTACTGTAGCCAGGTTTAGTGGTGTTTAAACAAGGTTTAGAATAGTTTGGGTGCAGTGGAGATGCCATTAGTCGAGATTAATGGTGGCAGGAGAGATGATGGAGTGTTTTGTTCAGTGTGCCTCTGCCTGGTATTTAGTCTAATAGCTTGTTGGAGGAAAGCATCAGCGATGTGTGAATGGTAATATTCAGAGCAATTGTTGTCAGTTTCATAACCACTTTATGGCATTTTGCTTTGACGTTGGCCAACACACCAAGACCTGCCTTACACCTCATATGATGAAGTACTTCTGGTCATTAGACGGAGTAACAGAAGATTTCAGGTTATCCTTGTCTTATTTTTGACATTTCTGTGGTCATTCAGCACATCTGAGCCTAATTGTTAATCACGTACCTGTTTGGCATTTTCAAATTGTGGGCTCTGCATAAACTCAACCTTGTTCTTCAGTCTGAGCTTTTCAGTTAGATTTTCCTGGACCCTCACCAGGTTTCTCCCCATTAGTTTGTCAGATGTTTGCAATGGTTTCGTTCCAGTCTTCTTGAAAAATCCATTTGTTTTTGGAGCATTGATGGACTGGTGTCAATCCCTCTCAGGTCACCAGCTTTTTCAGTGAAAATGAGTAAAATTTTAACCATCTTTATTTGTGCCTTTTTATGTTTGGAATGTCTTCACAAAATGGAAATACATGAAATACATACCTTTTTCTTGAGCCGCTTGGGTGGGTAGAGAGAGTTCCTATGGGATAAAAAAGCTTTTCAACCTACCATCCCTGGTTCTCAAGACCAGGCACAGAGTGGCTCTACTCTACTCTTTTACTCTTCCATTTTAGATATTTAGATATACCTTAGTATACTAGCATACTTTTACCTTAGAATATATAAGATATACCTACTGAATTTTCATGAATATTGTCAGAAAGCTTATCTTCTCCATGACAAAATGGGGTGAAGCAGAGAATGTTTTGAGTGCTCAATTTTGATTAAAATCCAAGAAAAGCACAAGAAAGCCTCCAGGCTAAAATGTAGTTCTCTAACTTCCTAATGATGTCACTTGTTGGAGGGCTTTAAATTGTAATATTCATCACTAAGACTTGAAAGTCATCGAGGATTTGATTCATGGGTTGTTTAGACATGGCAGCAGAGATAGATTCTCATTCAGAAAACCATACCTCAAATGACGGTAAATGGACTGCATTTCCATAGCAAGATTCCTCGTGAAGCAGACACTCAAAGCGTTTTTCAGTGTGGCCTTATATTCAGCCATTCACACCAGTGTCAGCATGCTGCCATGCAAGATGCTTAACTGCACAGCTGCAGCAACTTGGGGGTTAATTACTTTGCCCAAGGCCCCTGAGTGATTTTTTTTTTCTTTCTTTCTTTCTTTTTTGTGGTCTGTCAGGGATTTCAACAAAGGATTCTGTGGTCTCAAGCTGACCACTTTCACTTGTAGGCCATCAACTCCCCACAATAAGTAAACCAAACCTCAGTCGGTTCTGGGACCTCTCTACCCATCCCCGGGCACAGGCAGGGAGAGCAACAGAAAAGCACCAGAGTTCACAACACAGCAGGTGTCAATGTCAACAAACATGACGTCGGTTATATCAGACCTAACATTGAAGGAGGAGCCGTGGTGGAGGCAGGTTGGAAAGTATTCACAGCGCTTCACCTTTTCCACTTTTTATGTTACAGCCTTATTCCAAAATGGAGTAAATTTTTTTCCCCTCAAAATACTACTCACAACACCCCATAATGACAACATGAAAACCTTTTTTTTAATTATTATTTTTGTAAATTTAATAAAAATAAAAAAGCTAAGAAATCATACGCACATAAGTATTCACACCTTTTGCTCAATACTTTGTTGATGCACCTTTGGCCCCAATTGCAACCTCAGTTCTTCTTGAATATGATGCCACAAGTTTGGTGCACCTATCTTTGGGCAGTCTTGTCCATTCCTCTTTACAGCACCTCTCAAGCTCCATCAGGTTGGATGGGGAATGTTGGTGCACAGACATTTTCAGATCTCTTCAGAGATGTTCAATCAGATTCAGGTCTGGACTCTGGCTGGACCACTCAAGGACATTCACAGAGTTGTCCTGAAACCACTCCTTTCAACCGTCACCCCAGTCTGAGGTCAAGAGTGCTCTGGAGCAAGTTTTCATCCAGGATGTTGCTGCATTCATCTTTGCCTCAATCCTGACTAGTCTCCCAGTTCCTGCTGCTGAAAAACATCCCCACAGCATGATGCTGCCACCACCATGCGTTACGAGGGTGGTCCTTTTGCAAAGTTTTGAAATTTAATAGTCTGACCCCCGAATAAAATTTTGTTTGTATAAATGAATTTTTAGAGGTAGCTCAAAAGCATTAATATTTTGCTATTTTCGTGCTATATAACGCTATACTAACTAAAGCTAACTAAGGCCGCATTGAATTTCTTAGTGGGCACCAGGAGAATTCATCAGGACTTTTGTCATGTTGTTTAGGATGGGTTTGTATAGCTTTGTATAGCAGAAAATGGCTAAATGTCAATGCTTTTTGAGCTACCTCTAAAAATTAATTTATACAAACAAAATCTTATGTTTTACTAAATATATCAGTGTTTTTAGTCATCATTCTTAAACCTAAGAATGTGTAAAATTGAAGCAAAATAACTTTGACATTTTAAAAAAGGTTTCTGTCACTTGGTACAAAATATAAAAGCTCTTTGATCATGTAAGCCTTTACTTTCAGATATGTCATTTCAGCAGGAATTGCACAAAAACACAGTGAGGGTTCAAGTGTGTGCTGCATGCTCACGTTTTCTTGGTTTCTGGTATTTGGTTGATAATAAAGCCGTTGGTGGTTAGTAATAGTTGGGTATCACTGCACCAGACTGGAACTTTGTAATTAACCTTGGTGGCACTGCAACACCTGCATGTCGCCGGGCGTCATGAGTGAGCGCACAGCTCGTTCCCTGCTTACAAACTGCGGACGTCCAACTACCACTCGGAGGTGACAGAAAAAGTAGGTGCAGGAAAATTCATTTACCCCAAAATATGCTTCATAAATTAGCTGCCATCTCTCATCAAATTACACTGTCAACGGCCTTTCCAGTGTGAACCAATGACACACATGCACACACATTTTGCCAAGATGCACACTTGCAACTCCCACTTTCCTGTTGCGCATTCAGATCTCATTTATTACCCCAGGACTGACATTTGGAGCTAAACGAAGTATTAAATTGGAGTTACATTCTGCCACCAGTGACAGCTCTAATTTAGAAAGCGGGTAGTAATTGTCCTAATTGTCTGACCCATTGTTCATCTGTTTTTATGTGTTACTACCCGTCCTCCCTACAGGGACAGGACACATGTGATCACATTGGCTTGGTTGTTGGTTATTGACATAATCCTATGAAATGTTGGCAGTGCGAACAAGTAGTTGGATTTTGGAGATGATCAGGGTGAAGATTCTAGAGCTTTATTGTCATGAATCCAACTGTTGGAAAGACGGCTCCTTGCCTTCATTACGATAGTCATTTCTGAGCTGATAATGGACTGAAAAATTAAAAATTTTGTATTTTATTTTGGTGTGGAAAATAAAGCCATGTGGTGCATGGTCATGAATAGTGACCAAAACCTACATGAATCATTTGACCTTTTAAACCTGGAGCAAACAGCAGTGGGTCCATCGCTGTGTATGTTACGCTTACGATGCTGCGTAATCATGACTTCTCAATTATATACGGATGTCACTGGAAAACCTCATTCTACAGAACAAATAAACCCAAACTTGACATTTTCTGTTGCCGTGATCCTGAAAACAAATTCAACAAATGCACAAGATCACCTTTTTTTCCTTACCGCTGTCAGCTGCGTGCTTGCGCGTGGGGGTTGGTAAGGTTAGACATTACTCGTGTGAAGCACCTTGAGGCAGTGCTGTTGTGATTTAGCACTATACAAATAAAATAAATTGAATTGATCCCATCTGGGCTAAAGTGTAACTTCTGAAAGGCTTTAATTTTTAAAGTCCATCCACCAAGGACATAATAAAAATCATTGGTTGTTTATTTATTTATTTGTCTGTCTGTTAGCAGGATTATGTCAAAACTACTGCATGAATTTTGATGAAATGTTCACCACAGATAGATATTAGGTGATGGAAGACTCCATTAAATTTTATAGGTGATCAAGATTTCACTTTATATAAGCTTTTAAGGATTACCTCAAAACCATGGGTGAAATTTGGTGGGGGATAGGGGGGACATGTCCCCCCCATCTTTTCAACCAGGGGGGACAGAATATGGTATCCCCCGCCCCCCCACTGACATATATGTGTGTACTTGAAACATGCTATGCCAGTCTTATGTGCAAACCATGTCAGAATAGTATCTTTGTTTCTGCAAGTTTGTATTTTTAGCAGCATTGACTTGTTTACAACACCTGTTTCTTGTTTGTCACATTCAGAATTTTCTGGGACTGCATTTGCCCAGATTTGAAACCAAAAATAGTTGCCTCTAGTGTCTACACATAAGTATCAATGGACCATATGCTAATTTACTAAATTCTGAAAGTTAGAAAAGGAAATCAGAAAAGCTATCTGGGACCTCAGAAAGCCCATCTGCAATTATTGCTTGATCTCCAAAATCAGTCTATGCAAGCGAAATTATGTTCAGTATGAGTGTTGTCATTAGTGCCACTTCGAAAATTAAATCCATCTTAAGTAATTTATCCTAAACTTATGATCTGTTGTTTTTTCAAACTTATGCAAAAACAAATCTTGAGAAAAAAAATACAGTATACGATAGTTAACAATTATTAAGAGCCTGTTCTTTCATATTTATGAACACATTTTACCACATTGCAGTTGTTTTTTTAATGTAAACTTAACCTATCATTCTTTTTGAGTTCTACACATGTGGTGATACCTTATTTACACCAGGATGTTAATAAAATCAATGCTGGCTTACTTATATCCACAGTTTCAAATTGCATAAGTCAAATGGTGTCCACTTTATGATCTTCTCAAAACATTAAAATTACTGTTCTGGATGCTCAGAATGCATCTGAGCTTATCTAGAAACCGTTGGCCTATGGGCTTCAGCCCTGCGGGCCTTGCACTTTGCCCCCCCCCCCCCCACCCCCAATTTCTAGTTGTAAATTGTGCCCTTGCTCAAAAATACTTCGTGGATTCTCACCAATTTGCACCACAGATACATATTAGGTCATGGAAGACTCCATTAAATTTTGGAGGTGATCTGGATCCAGATTCTGGATCAGGATTTCACTTTGTAGACTTTTAAGCATTATGTCAAAATTACTTCATAGATACGACATCACAATGTAAAACCAAGATAAGGAAAATGCTATTTTGTTTCATCTTGTGAATTAAATGGCAAGATCTTGATCAGTCGGACCATTCTGGATCAATATGCAATTATTGCATTGTGTTGTGGAAACCAGATCCAGGTAAAGTCCAGGTCACAATGTGAATCACATATCTTTTATTTTGAGTCCTCGTCAACCTTTGGTGGACATCAGAAATCTCTGATTGCTCTTGTTTATTTATTGCATTTTGTTAAGCAAGCGAATCAGAATCAGATTTATCGGCCAAGTATGTCAATGCATACAAGAAATTTGACTCAGGTTTCACTTACTCACGGTGCTGTTACACAACAAGATAATAAGACATAAATTAGACATAAACAGGACAAGAATGAAGTAAGGAATAATGATCTTGAGGAATAATCATAATAAATAAAGTGATTTGCAGTTTAAAGTGCAGTGACCAGCCCATGATCCCAGCTTTTGTCGGGATGTGCGGACATCTCTGGCGCTCCCACACTGGAGTAAGTGGGTATAGACAATGAATGAATAATAATAAAATGAACACATTTTGAAATTCAAATCACAATTAAACAAACCATGTTTTGCACAGTTGCATCATCATGTTAATCCACTCAAGTTAATCCAACAAGCTACTTTGTATTCCAAAAATAACTTTCTGAAAAATGTGAAACTTGAAATTAAATCCTGAGGTTCTCTCAAAAGTGTTTCTAATCATGGTTGTTGAACTCAGTTTCATCATATTTCAAAAGGTTTCCTGTCAGTTGATACAATGTAAATGACTCCTTTTCTTTTTAAAGGTCTGTCATTTAACCAGAAATCACTTCGAAACACTCATAAAACTCAGCTTCGCTGATGCTACATGTCAACGTTTTAATGTTCAGTTGTGAGGACGCCGGCGTGCTCATGTGAAGTAAAAAGCAGTTCTGACTGTGAGTGATTTAGTGAGTAACAGCGAAGAGTTGAAATTTACTGCGAAGGGCAAACAACAAGACAGCATGTCCTCTGGATGCTTTTGGGACACTTTAGATTTGTGCGGGGCAGATTATAAATCTTTATGATGTCATAAGGCAAGAATGTTACAGAAGAGATCAAAGTAAAATCTCCTGAGGTTGGAAGTAGAAAGGGAAGTACTGGGGGTTACAAGTCTGAACCAGATCTCCAGCAAACACAAGAAATATCTCTCGATATACTTTTTGAGTTGTATTGGGAGGCATATGGGGGGTCGTATTATCAGTTATTAAGTTGTTTTTCTGAAGGGTGCATAAAGCCAAATTCATTGGTAAAACAACTTGATAACAATTTTATCATATACAGTGGTCCCTCGTTTATCGCAGGAGTTACGTTCTAAAAATAACCCGCAATAGGCGAAATCCACGAAGTAGTCAGCGTTATTTTTTTACAATTATTATAGATGTTTTAAGGCTGTAAAACCCCTCACTACACACTTTATACACTTTTCTCAAACAGACATTATCATTTTCTTACTTTTCTCTCCTGTGTAAACACTCAAAGTTCAAACCTTAGTAGAAAAAAATAGAACGTTTTTCTATAAATACGAGGGCTGTCAATAAAGTAACGGTCCTTTTTATTTTTTTCAAAAACTATATGGATTTCATTCATATGTTTTTACGTCAGACATGCTTGAATCCTCGTGCGCATGCGTGAGTTTTTCCACGCCTGTCAGTGACGTCATTCGCCTGTGAGCACTCCTTGTGGGAGGAGTCGTCCAGCCCCTCGTCGGAATTCCTTTGTCTGAGAAGTTGCTGAGAGACTGGCGCTTTGTTTGATCAAAATTTTTTCTAAACCTGTGAGACACATCGAAGTGGACACGGTTCGAAAAATTAAGCTGGTTTTCAGTGAAAATTTTAACGGCTGATGAGAGATTTTGAGGTGATACTGTTGCTTTAAGGACTTTTCACGGTGCGAGACGTCGTGCAGCGCTCTCAGGCGGCGTCGTCAGCCTGTTCAAGCTGAAAACCTCCACATTTCAGGCTCTATTGATCCAGGACGTCGTGAGAGAACAGAGAAGTTTCAGAAGAAGTCGGTTTCACGATTTTATCCGGATATTCCACTGTTAAAGGAGATTTTTTTAATGAAAGACGTGCGGACGGATCCGCGCGTCGGGACGCAGCTGACGCGGTGTGGTGGCACAGGAAAAACACCTCCGTGTTGATAACCATTTGTAAAATCCAGGCGGCTTTTGATGGCTTTCAGTGGAGTGAGTATATGAGAAATTGTTTAACAGGCAGGACATGTTCCAACTTGTCCTTAAGGCTTTCAACAGAGGTGTTTTTCCTGTGGCGGAGCGTCGCGGTGGCTGCGTCCCGACGCGCGGACCCGTCTGCACGTCTTTCATTAAAAAAATCTCCTTTAACAGTGGAATATCCGGATAAAATGCTGAAACCGACTTCTTCTGAAACTTCTCTGTTCTCTCACGACGTCCTGGATCAATAGAGCCTGAAATGTGGAGGTTTTTAGCTTGAACAGGCTGATGACGCCGCCTGAGAGCGCTGCGCGACGTCTTGCACCGTGAAAAGTCCTTAAAGCGACAGAATCACCTCAAAATCTCTCATCAGCCGTTAAAATTTTCACTGAAAACCAGCTTAATTTTTCGAACCGTGTCCACTTCGATGTGTCTCACAGGTTTAGAAAAAATTTTGATCAAACAACGCGCCAGTCTCTCAGCAACTTCTCAGACAAAGGAATTCCGACGAGGGGCTGGACGACTCCTCCCACAAGGAGTGCTCACAGGCGAATGACGTCACCGACAGGCGTGGAAAAACTCACGCATGCGCACGAGGGTTCAAGCATGTCTGACGTAAAAACATATGAATGAAATCCATATAGTTTTTGAAAAAAATAAAAAGGACCGTAACTTTATTGACAGCCCTCGTAATTATGATGGCTTTTAGAACTAACAAATTTAATTTTAACGATCAACCTACGAGGTTGGACACGTAAGAAATTATTAATAGTGACTCACGATTATTTCACAGTTCCTCTGACCGCGCCTCTTCATCGTGGCGCCGCTCCACTGTCCGGATTGGCTGATTACTCGAGTGGTATGAAAAATATTACCTGTTCACAAAAAGGGTGTATTGCTCTTTATTCTTTAGTGTTTTATCCAATCATATTGGTGTATCATTTATAGGTATATGATAAATGAATTTACCGACCATCCAAAAATAACAGTTACATGCTGCTTAGATGCAGTCTGAGGAGCAGAGTGGATGTAATTTACACTCTTTTTAAGCACCGGCCAAGTCATTAGGCTTATAGTCGTCATGACTACTGTGACTAAGGTGCTAAATTTAAGCTAATAGCTATAAGTCCATGCAGCAGGACTGGCCGGCGAACGTTTGTGGTTGCTTTAGTCATAATTTTTCATGGACCTTTTGTTGTTCTGCCTCTGTGTCGCTGCACAGCTCATTCCTGCAGTTCTGTTGATTCTCAGCAGCAGTCGGAGGAAAAAATAATGGACCAACCTGATGCTGATGCATACAGCCGCACACAGGCACACCTTCTGACAGAATTTCCTCTTTTTATTCTGATATCTTTCTCTGCATCTTTATTTTTCCATTTCCATCTACTTTCACATTTCCCTTTAACTGCCTTAATCTCCCATTATTCCTTCCTTCTCTCTGCAATTTTCAATATCTTTTTCTTCACCTCTGACCTTGAAAAACAGCATGGTTCTAAAAAGGTTTTATTTTTAAATTTGGTTGTTGCTTTATTGCTCTGTATTTTCTTTTGTGTAATGTTTTTGTATATTTCATGAATTTTTACATTTTGGGTCTGAGACACTTTCTTTGTTCTCTCCCTGACTTTCTGCAGATGGGTTTAACTTTTTGAGCTTTCTGACAGCCTCTTGAATGATTTAAAGCATAAAGTCTCAATGGATATTTGAAAATTTCAGAACCTTCCTACATTTTCCAGAAAAAAAAAATCCTACTGAATGTTTTATCTTTAAACAGGATATACCACATGTAAGAGATTTAAGAGACGGACATTTAAAACCGAACTGTTTCTGGTGCATAGGTTAAATATGTTGACTAGTTCTTTTTATTTAAAATAAACCAATTCTAGCTGCTAAGAAATGTCACCATGTTTTCCTGAAAAGCAATGAAGCAAAATAAAAACACAAATGAAAGCAAGGCATTATTAATGTGAATAAAATTTAAGAGCTTTTCAAAATAAAAGTCCAAACTAAAGACCAAAGAGTGGACAAAAATCATATGTCTTTAACTCGTAGATTCTGGGATGTAGAACACATCACTCATGTGGGACAGGAGTTTGGCTGTAGCTCGATTCCCAGTCATGCTACCTGTGTGTGTCCTTACAAAAGATAATTCATCTGCATAAATGAGCAGTGGCCTGGCCTTGGCTGAAGAACAAACCTATATCAGACTGATGATCCATCCAGAGGGAATCTTAAACTCTGGTTTCATGCTATGGAACCCGGGGATCAGCCCCCCCACACACATATATATATATATATATATATATATATATATATATATATATATATATATATATATATATAATAATTATTATTATTATTATTATTTTATTTTTTTAAATAATGAATAAGTGCAATGATAAGACTATTTTTCCATGACTTGAAAGATATGTTCAGTTCAGTGAATGGAAATACTACTTCTATTGCATGAATGGAAAACTTTCATTATTTGTTTTATATGACACCTAACTAGATCCTTGTCATTTGCTATTTTATTTAAAATCAAGCAGGTGTTTTTTTTTTTGTTTGTTTGTTTTTTTTCTTTGAGGATGAAACATAGAGGCCAAACTCACTCTGGTTCCCAGGTGACGCACAGTCACTCTAAGTTCGGGGAGTGACGCTGAGGAGTTTAGCGGCCTGTGTGGAACATGTCTACTACTCGTGGGGGTTGGTAAGGTTAGACCTTACTCATGTGAAGCACCTTGAGGCAGAGCTGTTGTGATTTGGAACTATACAAATAAAATAAATTGAATTGATCCTTTGTGATGTCATCAGAAACCACATTAATATATATCAGATTCTATGCACAACATTACAGGTCTCTGTCCAGAAGAGTGCCGTCCCACGAAAAGCTAAGCTACTGCACCAAACCTTCAGAACTGAGCTTGAGGAATTCACATACTATCCTCTCCAAGGGGGTGAGAGGGAGATTTGAAATATACGAGGTCTATTAGAAAAGTATCCGACCTTATTATTTTTTCAAAAACCATATGGATTTGAATCACGTGTGATTACATCAGACATGCTTGAACCCTCGTGGGCATGCGAGAGTTTTTTCACGCCTGTCGGTTACGTCATTCGCCTGTGGGCAGTCTTTGAGTGAGGAGTCGTCCACCCGCTCGTCGATTTTTTTCATTGTTTAGGAATGGCTCAGAGACTGTTGCTTTGTTTGATAAAAATTTTTTCAAAACTGTAAGGCACAACTGAGTGGACACCATTCAATAAATTCAGCTGGTTTTCGGTAAAAATTTTAACGGCTGATGAGAGATTTTGGTCTGGTAGTGTCGCTTTAAGGACGGTCCACGGCGCCTGACGGCGATCTGCGCTTCGAGGCGGCAGCGTCTCGCCGTTTCAAGTTGAAAACTTCCACATTTCAGGCTCTGTTGACGCAGTAAGTCGTCAGAGAACAGAGAACTTTCAGAAGAAGTCGGCATGAGGAGTTTATTCGGACATTCCATTGTTAACGGTCATTTTGTAATGAAAGAACGTGCGGGCAGAGTCGCATGTCGGGCTGGACCCGACCGCGGGGGGTCGCGGCAGGAAAAACACCTCCGTTGGAAATCTTAACGGGCAAGTTGGAACATGCCCAAGCTGTTAAACAATTTCTCAGTTACTCACTTGTTGAAAGCCATTAAAAGCCGCCTGAATTCTACAAATGGTTTTCAACACGGAGGTGTTTTTCCTGTCGCGGCGCACACAGATTTGCCGAGTCGTCACGGAAACGACTCGGCGAATTTGCGCGCATGTCTTTCATTAAAAAAATGTCCTTAAACAGTGGAATGTCCGCATAAATTCCTCATGCCGGCCTCTTCTGAATCTTCTCTGTTCTCTCACGATGTCCTGGGTGAATTAAGCCTTAAATTAGGATGTTTTCAGCTCGAAACAGGCCGACGACGGCGCCTGGAAGCGCTGCAGGACGTCCCGCTCCGTGGGAAGTCCTTACACCGACAGAAACACCCCATAATCTCTCATCAGCCGTTAAACTTTTCACAGAAACCAGCTTAATTTCTCGAATAGTGTCCACTCGGATATTCCTCACAGGTCCAGAAAAAATGTTGATAAAGCAACGCGCGCCGTCTCGAGCAGCGTGTGAAACAAAGGAATTCAGCCGAGAGGGCGGGACCACATCTCACTCAAGGCCTGCCCACAGGGATATGACGTCACCGACACGCGTGAAAAAACTCACGCATGCGCACGAGGGTTCAAGCATGATTGGTGTAATCGCATGTCATTCAAATCCATATAGTTAAAAAAAAAAATAAAAGGGTCGGTTTATTATCTAAGAGACCTCGTATATATATATATATATATATATATATATATATATATATATATATATATATATATATATATATATATATATATATATATATATATATATATATATATATATATATATCAGTACACAGCTCCGAGTAGTCACTTTGTGCTTTGGAATCTCCGTTTTCACTTTTCAAAAAGCATGGTTTCTTGTCATATGTTTGTAGACTTTCTGTATGACTTCAAAACAAAATAAAAACCTCTAAATTGCTCTTTAAATGATGAAATACCATCGACATCACAGCTGTGCAGTGTGATGTCGTCTCCCTGTTCAGTGAAATTGCAGTTGTGGTTTAAGTAAAATCAGTGCTAAAGTATATATACACACACACACACACACACACAGAACCTCACTCATTGTTTGTCTCTGCGTTTCCCGGACTTGCCTGAAGTCATCGGTAGAATCATTTGTAGCATCCGGACTAATGAAGAGAGAATTGTATCCATCAAATAAATGAACTCATTAAAGGAGTGAACTGTGTTTTATTATAGTGCCAGGCTTGAATATATACGCATTGTTTCAGAGGCCACATGTGCAAGACGTATTGATTATGTTACTTAGCACGCTAATGCATGTGCTTTAGGACTTCTTTTTCAGTGGTCCATCGGTTTGGAGACTACTTAAAATGGACCATAGTCGTTTCCACCTCACCCTGTCCTCTATCTTCCTCTGTCTCACCAACCACCTGCATGTCCTCCCTCAGCACATCCATAAACCTCCTCTTTGGTCTCCCTCTTCTCCTCCTGCCTGGTGGCTCCATCCTCAGCATCCTTCTCACTATATACCCTGGGTCCCCCCTCTGCACATGTCCAAACCATATTAATCAATCAATCAATTTTTTTCAATCAATTTTTTTATATAGCGCCAAATCACAACAAACAGTTGCCCCAAGGCGCTTTATATTGTAAGGCAAGGCCATACAATAATTATGTAAAACCCCAACGGTCAAAACGACCCCCTGTGAGCAAGCACTTGGCTACAGTGGGAAGGAAAAACTCCCTTTTAACAGGAAGAAACCTCCAGCAGAACCAGGCCCAGTGAGGGGCAGTCCTCTGCTGGGACTGGTTGGGGCTGAGGGAGAGAACCAGGAAAAAGACATGCTGTGGAGGGGAGCAGAGATCGATCACTAATGATTAAATGCAGAGTGGTGCATACAGAGCAAAAAGAGAAAGAAACAGTGCATCATGGGAACCCCCCAGCAGTCTACGTCTATAGCAGCATAACTAAGGGATAGTTCAGGGTCACCTGATCCAGCCCTAACTATAAGCTTTAGCAAAAAGGAAAGTTTTAAGCCTAATCTTAAAAGTAGAGAGGGTGTCTGTCTCCCTGATCTGAATTGGGAGCTGGTTCCACAGGAGAGGAGCCTGAAAGCTGAAGGCTCTGCCTCCCATTCTACTCTTACAAACCCTAGGAACTACAAGTAAGCCTGCAGTCTGAGAGCGAAGCGCTCTATTGGGGTGATATGGTACTACGAGGTCCCTAAGATAAGATGGGACCTGATTATTCAAAACCTTATAAGTAAGAAGAAGAATTTTAAATTCTATTCTAGAATTAACAGGAAGCCAATGAAGAGAGGCCAATATGGGTGAGATATGCTCTCTCCTTCTAGTCCCCGTCAGTACTCTAGCTGCAGCATTTTGAATTAACTGAAGGCTTTTTAGGGAACTTTTAGGATAGCCTGATAATAATGAATTACAATAGTCCAGCCTAGAGGAAATAAATGCATGAATTAGTTTTTCAGCATCACTCTGAGACAAGACCTTTCTGATTTTAGAGATATTGCGTAAATGCAAAAAAGCAGTCCTACATATTTGTTTAATATGTGCTTTGAATGACATATCCTGATCAAAAATGGCTCCAAGATTTCTCACAGTATTACTAGAGGTCAGGGTAATGCCATCCAGAGTAAGGATCTGGTTAGACACCATGTTTCTAAGATTTGTGGGGCCAAGTACAATAACTTCAGTTTTATCTGAGTTTAAAAGCAGGAAATTAGAGGTCATCCATGTCTTTATGTCTGTAAGACAATCCTGCAGTTTAGCTAATTGGTGTGTGTCCTCTGGCTTCATGGATAGATAAAGCTGGGTATCATCTGCGTAACAATGAAAATTTAAGCAATACCGTCTAATAATACTGCCTAAGGGAAGCATGTATAAAGTGAATAAAATTGGTCCTAGCACAGAACCTTGTGGAACTCCATAATTAACTCTGTGAAGAAGATTCTCCATTTACATGAACAAATTGTAATCTATTAGACAAATATGATTCAAACCACCGCAGCGCAGTGCCTTTAATACCTATGGCATGCTCTAATCTCTGTAATAAAATTTTATGGTCAACAGTATCAAAAGCAGCACTGAGGTCTAACAGAACAAGCACAGAGATGAGTCCACTGTCCGAGGCCATAAGAAGATCATTTGTAACCTTCACTAATGCTGTTTCTGTACTATGATGAATTCTAAAACCTGACTGAAACTCTTCAAATAGACCATTCCTCTGCAGATGATCAGTTAGCTGTTTTACAACTACCCTTTCAAGAATTTTTGAGAGAAAAGGAAGGTTGGAGATTGGCCTATAATTAGCTAAGATAGCTGGGTCAAGTGATGGCTTTTTAAGTAATGGTTTAATTACTGCCACCTTAAAAGCCTGTGGTACATAGCCAACTAACAAAGATAGATTGATCATATTTAAGATCGAAGCATTAAATAATGGTAGGGCTTCCTTGAGCAGCCTGGTAGGAATGGGGTCTAATAAACATGTTGATGGTTTGGATGAAGTAACTAATGAAAATAACTCAGACAGAACAATGGGAGAGAAAGAGTCTAACCAAATACCGGCATCACTGAAAGCAGCCAAAGATAACGATACGTCTTTGGGATGGTTATGAGTAATTTTTTCTCTAATAGTTAAAATTTTGTTAGCAAAGAAAGTCATGAAGTCATTACTAGTTAAAGTTAATGGAATACTCAGCTCAATAGAGCTCTGACTCTTTGTCAGCCTGGCTACAGTGCTGAAAAGAAACCTGGGGTTGTTCTTATTTTCTTCAATTAGTGATGAGTAGAAAGATGTCCTAGCTTTATGGAGGGCTTTTTTATAGAGCAACAGACTCTTTTTCCAGGCTAAGTGAAGATCTTCTAAATTAGTGAGACGCCATTTCCTCTCCAACTTACGGGTTATCTGCTTTAAGCTACGAGTCTGTGAGTTATACCACGGAGTCAGGCACTTCTGATTTAAAGCTCTCTTTTTTAGAGGAGCTACAGCATCCAAAGTTGTCTTCAATGAGGATGTAAAACTATTGATGAGATTTGAGTTTAGGTAGCTACTCTGCACTGTGTTGGTATATGGCATTAGAGAACATAAAGAAGGAATCATATCCTTAAACCTAGTTACAGCGCTTTCTGAAAGACTTCTAGTGTAATGAAACTTATTCCCCACTGCTGGGTAGTCCATCAGAGTAAATGTAAATGTTATTAAGAAATGATCAGACAGAAGGGAGTTTTCAGGGAATACTGTTAAGTCTTCTATTTCCATACCATAAGTCAGAACAAGATCTAAGATATGATTAAAGTGGTGGGTGGACTCATTTACTTTTTGAGCAAAGCCAATAGAGTCTAATAATAGATTAAATGCAGTGTTGAGGCTGTCATTCTCAGCATCTGTGTGGATGTTAAAATCGCCCACTATAATTATCTTATCTGAGCTAAGCACTAAGCCAGACAAAAGGTCTGAAAATTCACAGAGAAACTCACAGTAACGACCAGGTGGACGATAGATAATAACAAATAAAACTGTTTTTTGGGACTTCCAGAAAATATTAATCTGTCCTCTCTGACTTTGTCTCCAAACTGTCCCCCCTGAGCTGTCCCTCTGATATGTTCATTCCTAATCCTGTCCATTCTCGTCACTCCTAAAGAGAACTGCAGCATCTTCAGCTTTTTTTGTTGGTGCCACCGTCTCTAAGCTGTACAACATAGCTGGTCTCACTACTGTCTTGTAAACTTTCCCCTTCACTCTTGCTGATATTCTTCGGTCACAAATCACTCCTGCCACCTTTCTCCATCCACTCCACCCTGCCTGCACTCTCTTCTTCATCTCTCTACCACACTCTCCATTATTTTGGGCAGTTGACCTGAAGTATTTAATCTCGTATTTAAACTCGTCTACTTTCACCACCTCTACTCCTTGTAACCACACTATTCCACTGGGCTCCCTCCCATTCACGCACATACTCAGTCTTGCGTTTACTGACTTTCCCCTTTACTCCAGAGCATATCTCCACCTCTCCAGGCAAGACTCAACCTGTTCTCTACTCTCACTACAGATCACAGTGTCATCTGCAAACATTATAGTCCATGGGGACTTGATCTTTTCCATCAACCTGTCCATCACCATTGTGAGCAAGAAAGGATTCAGAGCTGATCCTTTGTGTAATCCCACATCCACCTTGAATGAATTTGTCATTCCTACTGCACATCTCACCACTGTCACACTGCCCTTGTACATAACCTGTACCACCCTCACATACTTCTCTGCCACTCCAGACTTCCTCATGCAATACCACAACTCTTCTCTTGGTACCCTGTCATAAGCTTTCTGTAAATCCACAAGCACACACTGTAACCTTCTGGCCTTTTCGATACTTTCAGAGCAAACATTGCATCTGTAGTGCTCTGCTGTTTCTCGGCAGGAAATGATGTTGCTGCTCACAGATCTGTACCTGTTTTCTAAGGCTCGCTTCTACTACTCTTTCCCATAACTTCATTCTGTGGCTGATCAGCTCAATGCCTCTGTAGTTACTGGAGCTCTGCACATCACCTTTGTTATTGGGTTTCTCCAGTGCTACTGATCACAGTGTCAGATGTTTATAAATATATTAACTGAGAAAAATGCTGTTCAATACTTATTTTACCAGCTGCACATATATGTATAATTTTACTTAAGTTTAGTAATATGTAAATAAAACCAGACTGGACCATAGGAAATTAAAAAATGGTTAATTGTGTATTTAAAAACATCTATTAAATTGTATTTATTTATAATTTTATTCATAAATAATAGTAAGTAAGTAAGTCCCTTCGGCTGCTCCCTTGTTTTCACTCATGGATGCCAGAACTACATCCAAGGTTGGTCTGCAGGCTGATTTTTATGCCGGGTGCCCTTCCTGGCGAAACTGCACATTACATAGAGCAATGTGGCAGGGGTGGGCTTTGAACTGGAAGCTTCCACACTGCAATGAAGCCCACTAATTACTTTACCACCACCCACACTTGTTTATTAATAAATAAATACATTCAGAGTAAATCCATAAGAGGCTCTAAATGGATTAATTTTTTAAAATATTTTTTTGTTAAATTTTATTTGTGTATAATTTTATTTAAAAATAATAAGTAAATAAGGTGGTGCACTACATTCTCTTGTATTACTGTGTTTGACGTGTACAAAACCACACTACAACATGACAGTAATTTTAAATAACTTGTCCAAAATTTGTTTGGTTAAAATTTGAACCATAAGTTAAAAATGTATGCCTCTGGATGACTTAGGTGATATCGCAAGCATATTGGTATGGTGTTAAAGGAAATGTTGTTTTTTTTGGGGGGGGGGGGGGGGGGGGACTGTTTTTCCTTTGTTTGCACAGGATTGAAATGCTTTTTATACAAGTAGCTCTCTTCTGTTTGCAAAGGTTATAGCTGTGCATCTGTTATAAAACGTTTAACAGCTTGGCGCTGTTCAGCTTTGTTTATTTTGTTTATCGGTTTAAAAGTTATCGGACAAAGATTAATCGGAAGATAATTGGTCCGATAATGGTTTTTAAAGTTATCTAAAAAGATAATCCAATAAAGAAAACATTATCTTCGATAATTATCTGTTATCGGATTATCGGAAGTGTGCCCACCACTGGCTATGAAATTGGGCTATTAGTAAAAAAGTAGGAAAGGGGGTGTTCACAATAATAGTAGCATCTGCTGTTGACGCTACAAACTCAAAACTCAAACTGCTTTTTAGCAGTCCTGTGAATCACTAAACTAGTATTTAGTTGTATAACCACAGTTTTTCACGATTCCTTCACTCACATCTGTGAGGCATTAATTTTGTTGGTTTGGAGCCAAGATTTTGCTTGGGGTCATTGTCTTGTTGAAACACCCATTTCAAGGGCATGTCCTCTTCAGCATAAGGCAACATGACCTCTTCAAGTATTTTGACATATCCAAACTAATCCATGATACCTGGTATGTGATATATAGGCCCAACACCATAGTAGGAGAAACATGCCCATATCATGATGCTTGTACCACCATACTTCACTGTCTTCACTGTGAACTGTGGCTTGAATTCAGAGTTTGGGGGTCGTCTCACAAACTGTCTGCGGCCGTTGGACCCAAAAAGAACAATTTTACTCTCATCAGTCCACAAAATATTCCTCAATTTCTCTTTAGGCCAGTTGATGTGTTCTTTGTCAAACTGTAACCTCTTCTGCACATGTCTTTTATTTAACAGAGGGGCTTTGCGGGGGATTCTTGCAAATAAATTAGCTCCACACAGGCGTCTTCTAACTGTCACAGCACTTACAGGTAACTCCAGACTGTCTTTGATCATCCTGGAGCTGATCAATGGGTGAGCCTTTGCCATTCTGGTTATTCTTCTATCCATTTTGATGGTTGTTCGCTCCCTGAATCACAGAGGAATTTTTCTACAGCTGCAGCTGTTCTCCTGCACTTCATGATGTGGAGAACACATTTGGAATTGTCTCAAAGGTCATTATTTGTAATTTTTATATGTAATAGCTTAGTAAAACAGGTGCATTTTCATTCTTTATGAGTATCTGTAAAATGATGTTTATTATAGATTTAATATGCTGCATGCTGCGCCGTGATGCGCCTACACAATGACTCACAGTGACACGTAGTGTTTTTGAATAGTTTGCGCAATGTTCATATGTAGTTCACAAAATTAATGCGTGCCAGAGATTTTGAACATTTCAAAATTTTCTTTGCGCACGTGCACGTAGCCGCGCATGGTTTACGAGTTTACAAGGACTTTCTCTGGCACGGCAGATTGTGTGCCAGTGCTGGGATCAAATTCATACAAATGTGAAGGTACCTTTAATGGCAGGAAAAGATTACATTGCAACGATGAAATCTTCAGCCAGTTAAATCAGTTCATTTCTCATTGTTGTCTTATTTAATGTTGTGCCGTACTGTGATTTTTTTTTTTTTTCTTCCAACTGCAAACCAACAATAACATCAAAATTCACTTACAGCGCTTATTAATGTTTTGAGATAATAACCTGCCGGTCCTGAAAATGGGATTGCAGATATGGCTGCGTATCGAGCTATTTTCCCGTGGTTAAGAAAAGCTTTCCCTCGCTGTCAGCAAAATGGTTTCCACTTAATCCGCGGTGATACCATAACTCACATTTGTCAGTGTTGTTTTCTCAATCGTGTCAAAATTGATTGTGTTCCTGGTAAGAAAAGCTGTTATTATAAAATGCTGTTGTTTCAATACTTTATTGTATTAAATAAGGACTTGTGCCACATTAGCATATTTATTGACAGTTATTATATTACAGGCCTGTATGAAGCCGAGGACATGGAGTGAAATGCAGGAGAGTAAGAGGGACTGATGTTCATTTTACATCAAGCTGTCAACACACTTCAGACATCTGTGTGTCCAACACTTTAAGGAGCTCTCACGTTATCATTATAGCACCTAACTTTTGCAATCAACTAAAATTCATTCAGCGTAATTTGCAAGAATTGTTGAAAACTATAAATTCAGGTGGATATCTTGCATTATGGGCCAAATGTTTTGCACACTTGCTTACAAAGCAGAAGGTTCCCAGTTCAAGCCCACCCATGCCTTTTCAAGCATTGAGTCAATCCCTAAACTCATCGATGGCCTAGTTAAGCATTAAAACCTCTGTGTTTACAATGTTTCATTTATTTATTTTGGTAGAACATGACGATCAGTTTTTAAGACACCTTGTACAATATATATAGTGCCCTCCAAATGTATTGGAAGACTTGGTATTTCACACATTTTAATTTGTTTATGCCATTTCAAATACAAAAAGTAAAAATAAAATTTCTAAAATTATCTTTTCTAAACTCAAATGTCTACAACTTGATATAAATTAATTAAAAATATAAAAGCCAAGATGATGGGTTGCATAAGTAATGGAACACTTTGGTATGATACCTGTAAATAATCAGTTTTATTGCCAGTTTTCTTCAGACAAGTCAGGAGATGGATACATGAACATTTTCAAGTCACTGAATATGCCTTGGACTTTATTTACATGAATTATGAAGAAATACAAACAGTATGGCACTCTGTGGTAAATCTGTATAGAGTAGACAGTCTCTCAAAAACTGAGTGACTGTGCAAGAAGGAGAAGAGTGAGGAAAGCCACCAAGACACCCACACAACCCAGAAGAGGTTACAGGCTTCTCTGGCTGTGATTGGATAAATTGTGCATATAGTGTGTGTTTTGCATTTTGTATCCCCAGTTATACAGCTTCATGATGAAGTGGTACACAGGGGGATTTTATTAAAAAGAAGATCTGAAAGCTCAGCTACAATTTTCCAGAGGGTACATCTGAGATGCAAGACTAGATTTGATGTTTTGGTTGTCATGATCTGAACTCTGTGCTTTGTGTTTCTGTTTGATTATGTAGTTTTTGTCTTGTCATGTTTGTTTGAGTTTTATCTTGTTTAGCTTAGGTTTTGGTTTTGTTCTGTTTTGTTTAGTCTAGTTTTTTTTTTTTTTTTTTAGGTTAGGTTTTGATTGTTTTGTCTGTGTGAATTCTCTTGCTGGGTCTTTCCTGCTTGGGCTTTATCTGTCCCTATCTCTATTGTTTGTCTCTCTTGGTGCTTGGTGGTGGGCGTTACACTCTGTCTGAGCCACACCCTGTTCTGGATCTTTCGACACACCTGTTTCTAATCTGCAGCTCATTACTTGGGTGTATTTAAGCTCCACTGGTTGCACTAGTTCCTTGCCAGATCGTTGCACCTTGTGCCTTCGCTTCCAGCTTTGAGTTTTGTGTTTTCCATGTCCTGCTTCCACGTTGTGTTTTTGACCACCTGCCTGTTTGTACCGACCACACCTTTTGCCTGATGTTTTTGATCTGTTTGCTTATCTTGGATTGCCTTACTGTGTACCGGACCCCACTGAATCATTCAGTAAATGTTTTTACTAACCAGAGCTACTGTGTTGAGTCCTGTGCTTGTGTCCAGATGTTTCTGTCTGGCAAACCTAATACTGGTGAAAGAAAATGTAACCATCCCTTGACTTGTCTGAAGAAAACTGGCAATAAAAGTGATTATTACAGGAATTACAACAAGCGTTTCATTCATTTTGCAACCCATCATCTTGGGTTTTATATTTTTAATTAATTTATATCAAGTTCTAGAGATTTGCTTTCAGTCTGAGTTTAAGGAAGATAATTTTAGTAATTTTTATTTTTGTATTTTTTGCATTTGAAATGGCATAAACAAATTAAAATATGAAATGTGTTCCAATACTTTTGGAGGAGCTCACCAAAAATGTTTATAAAATTATCTATAACTTTTAAATTCAGAGCCATAAACCATCCATCCATCCATCCATCCATTTTCTTCTGCTTTATCCGGAGTTGGGTCGCGGGGGCAGCAGCTCAAGCAAAGCCACCCAGACCTCCCGATCCACACACACCTCCCCCAGCTCCTCCGGGGGAACCCCAAGGTGTTCCCAAGCCAGCCGAGAGATGTAGTCCCTCCAGCGTGTCCTGGGTCTTCCCCGGGGCCTCCTCCCAATGGGACATGCCTGGAACACCTCTCCAGCGAGGCGTCCAGGGGGCATCCGGAAAAGATGCCCGAGCCACCTCAACTGACTCCTTTCAACGTGGAGGAGCAGCGGCTCGACTCCGAGGCTCCTCCCGAGTGACCGAGCTCCTCACCCTATCTCTAAGGGAGCGCCCAGCCACCCTACGGAGGAAACTCATCTCGGCCGCTTGTACTCGCGATCTCGTTCTTTCGGTCATGAGCCACATCTCATGACCATAGTTCGTAGCCATAAACCACATTTACAATATTTTTGTGCTATTTTTTTTATAAAATGGCAAATGTATGGATACTGACAGAAAGGTTAGCTTCTCCTGAAAAATATAAACACTTGCATGACATGTTTTCATACTACAATTGCAATAGAAGTTCAACAAAACCACAAGCTAGCCTCTGGGCTAACACATAGCTTCATCGCTTCCCAATGATATTGGTTCTGGGAGGACATTAAATTTGAAAGTCCTTCACTGTAATTTGACAGTAGACTACCAGAGGATTTGACTGACAGGACAGTGGCCATCAAATGATGGGTCCATCTGTGGGACAAGCGGTTGTATAGAATTGGAAAATAAAGCTGAAGATGGGAACAATATCAATTTGCATTTTATTTATTTATTTATTTTTTGCTTGCTTGCTTGTTTGTTTTTCAAATGCCATATTTATTTATATCAGTTTGTTCAGTGATTCAAAATCTTTCTGCAGCTAGATTTTTATATATTTCACACCACAAAAGTTACTCCAGGGATGTGGCTTGTTGTGTTCCTTAAATAATCATTTTGAAGAATGTATACAACTTGAAAGGAAATCCTTTGTTCACCTAAATCTTTTGTTTTTTTTTAATCATTACTGCTGAAGCTGAGAAGGTCTAAACTTGATATTAACTCATTTTCCTAAAATTTTTAAAAGGTACAGATTATGTATTATGATATGTTAAGGAATGAAATAAAAACCTTTAGGCAGACATTCATCAAACAGCACACATAAATCATAAAGGGCTAAAGATCCAAAAATAGAAAAATCCACCTTCTTCCCCTTTGTGCACTCATTAATAAGAATTATATGTAAAAGAGGAAAAGGTTATTCTCTTTTATACTTCTGTTGTGTTACAATAACCTATTTAATTCTGATCTTTAGGTTCTCTGTGTTAATTCCTGTCTTCTATTCCGCAGACCGGATTCAAATTTCACAAGGCATCAATCCGTGCGCTCACATTTCCTCATCTGTTTAATTTCACACGTCCTTCAGTCAGTCACAGTGTATGTTTTACTGAACATATTCCATTAATAGATTCAAATAAATCAAACATGAAGCACTTCCTGACCCGTGTCACATCTGCATGTTTTCTTAATGGGTTGACTCGTAGATATAACGGGTCATCAAGTCTGGTGTAACGCTGGTACCACACGTGGACGATGTGACAGAGAGAGAAAAAGATGTTTGAGCTGAGATCTGAGCGTGTTTGTGGATAATGAGGCTCTACGTATGCACACCGTGGTTACACTGCGTTCCGTGGTCACTGATGGTCTCCGTTATTGCCCCATAAGTCACAGCGAGCCAATCACAATTATACAACAGACACGCGCTCACAGGGTTTATATGACACCATAATGACTTCTGCAGTCCTGTTTGTTTGTTTGTTTGTTTGGGCTGGTTGTTCTTTTGGATGTTTATCACTAACTGTTTACCTATAGTCCAAATGTTTTCCAACTCATCTGTTTCTCAATAAATTCACTTCATAGTCGGGTGCCAGTGGGGTCCACCTTGCACCAGATTTCATGAGCATCTCTTCCAATCTTGCAGCCATTGCTAAGAGAGCTTGCAGGCTTCTACTGGTTCCTTGTGGTGTAAGGTACACTAAAAATGTAAGGCTCAGTACCTTACGTTTTTAGTGTATCTGCAGGTTTGGGTGTTTACTTTGTTGTGGTTCTCTTCTTCTAATTTCTAGGCATCATTCTGCTGTCCTGACTCAATATTTGCTCATTAAAAATGCTGTATTTGTTGGTCCAGTGTGGCTTGGATCAGCAGACTCTCCACAATTAAACTCTGGATCAAAAAGTGCTCAGCACAGCTCTGCCACACCCACAGTGCAAAGAATCCAGCGTGTTGAGAAAAGGTTTCATGGGGCTTTTAAACATGCAAGTTCAAAAACAATAAATCAGCTGAACTCATGATGCTCCCACAAGCAACAATTTGACGGGGGTATAGGAATCACTGTCCGTCTGTCCGTTCATGAATCTTGTAAGTGCAACTCCTCCCAAACCATTTGGTGGAGTTCATTGAAACATCACATATTGGTGTGTCATCACACCGTGATGACACACCATGTGAAGACGTGCATCAATGAAAATACTTCCAACCTGACATTTTCATGATGGGATAATTGAACTTTTGTTTTTTTAATAGTACATCATGTTTGTCTGTTATCTTTCCAGACCTCCATCAGTTTGTTCAATAAGGTGTTTACACACAAAAGATTTACAACCACAAATGCATAATATTTGTGAGCAACTAGCGTGGTGTAGGAGTGCCAGAGTGGTGGTGGGGGGTGGGGGGTGTCATTTTGTGAACTTAAACATGCATTTTTTTTGTTTCCATAAAAATGGTTCCCAATCCTGGTCCTTGGAACCTGTAGTACTGACTAGTGTCAAATTCTTTCTGCTCTAATTGCACGTGATGACCCAAATCAGATGTGTTACATTTTAAGACTGTTGCTGGCTGAGCACACCTGATTGAGGTGATCTGGTGGGAGTAGCTCGAGTGCCACTGAAAAACATGCAGTAGGTTGGGTTCTGGGAACCGGAATTAGGAAAAAAGTGCCATATGGGACCATATACAGTCGAACCATTTCTTTGTATCCATGGGACCTGAACTTTGACCTTGACCTGTTGATGTTGACCACTCATTCACCTTCAACCACTTATCCAAGATTCAGTCACAGGGGGCTTGAGCCTATCCCAGCAGTCATAGGGCGTGAAGTAGGGTACACCCTGGACAGGACGCCAGTCTGTCACAGGACCACATACAGACAAACAAACATTCATACACACACACACGCACACACCTACGGACAATTTAAAGTTTCCAATCCACCTAACCTGCATGTCTTTGGATGTAGGAGGAAGCCAGAGCACCCGGAGGAAACCCATGCAAACACGGGGAGAACATGCAAACTCCACACAGAAAGGCCGCAGGTGGGAATCGATCCTGTGACCTTCTCGCTGTGAGGCAACAGTAATAACCACTAAACCATCGTGCTGCTCTGATGTTGACTAATCCTAAAAAAATTAAGACACTTCTTTCTGTCCATAAACCCAGTGTACAGGACACATTTAAGATATTTTTTTAGGAAACATGCATAACTTGAAATCAGATCCATTTATATCTTATAATAATTATTGTTGGTATGCACCTGTGTGTTTGTGTGTCTGTCACACTGAGGTTTCTGAACAACTACTTAGTGGTACTGTGTTGATCTGCTCAAAACATGGCACGCAGGTTCAGCTGGGGGTGCATCAGTGACTGCTTTATTATTGCCATGGTCGGCCTGCATCCTAAAAAGTTATTGAGGTTTGAAAAAAAAGAAACACTTTTTCCCTATAGATATATACCCAGCTCAGCCAAATTTGGAAAGTGGGTTCAACAGGGTGTTGCCAGATACATGCCTAAATTATTGCTCCCGGTGTGTAGTGAGCGCCTTGTATGGCAGCACCCTGACATCGGGGTGAATGTGAGGCATAATTGTAAAGCGCTTTGAGCATCTGATGCAGATGGAAAAGCGCTATATAAATGCAGTCCATTTACCATTTAATTAGGTCCTGATCAGCTCTGAACCCTAAAAGTTATTGGGAACAGAAAAATACCCACTTTCTCCCCTATGGGTCACAGCTCAGCCAAATTTGGCAGGTGGGTTAAGCAGGGCATTGCCAGGCACATGCCTGAATTAGGTCCCAATTGGGCCCAGAACCCTGAAAGTTATAGGGGTCAGAAAAACACACCTCCACCCAAATGGGAAAGTTTTCTATGGTCAAAATGCAAACTGCAAATCTGGGGTGTTTATGCACAGTATCATGAGTGTCAGTCTCTACCAGCTGTGCCAAACATTTCTACTTTCTACACTTTTACAAGTCAGATTTGTTTTACAATTGTTCATTCTTCTTCACCAGGAGCCTTTATTAGAACACTGGCTAAACCTAATCACAAGTTTCTCCGAGTATTTTAGTATTTTTCGTCATCGTTGGTGAACCTGAGAAAGATTAAATATCAGCTAATTTTCCTGAAATATGGAAAGGTTTTTTTCCTCAAATGTTATAAAAGTAAATGACGTCTTTATCATGTGTTCAGGAGCAATACGCTTTAACTCTTTGTTTCCCATCTACTGCACATAAACACCTGTAGATCATAAAAAGTTAGTTTAGTTGTTCATTTTTTTTTTAGTTGGGAATCACAATACAAATGCCCAAATTAGGAACACGATCTTAGGTTCTTGTCACTATCAGTGTTATGTCATAATTGAGATGTCTTATTTTTCACATATGATCTATTTATTATTTGCCGACTGCGCCCTCCCACTGTCCATTGTGTCACATCTTTCATTACCCGACTAAAGTTCCTCTTGCTGTCATTAATTTGTGAAAGTACTTGAGGCAAGAAGGGAAGCAAGTCCGGGACCAGAGAGAGAGAAGGAGAGCTAATATACAGAAAGACAAGAGAAAGCAGAACAATCAGCGGCATCCTCGGGCGTCTCGCTGTCGCACTTGCTATCACATTTGTGGTCCGACTTTCTTCAAGCCCTGCAGAAAGATGGTAATTATCTTTAAATGATCCTTTCTGTCTTTCCTCGTTTTAAGTACGCTGATGAAAACCTTCCTCCCTCCAAGGTTGTCGGCAGCCACTTTGCCGCCACCCCATAACGGTAGTGGGCTGGGATGTGAGGGCACTCACCGGGGTGATGAAAAGTGCCTGAGGCCAACGTATAACGTCAGGCTTTATATAACTGAGCAAATTAACGCCTGAACCAGCCTGAAACCTTTCTTCAGCCTTTCAGATAAGGGGGCCGTGTTGCGGTGGCACCGGTAGTTGATGGGTTTATAACAGTGGAGTTTTACTTTCTGACAAAGTGATGGTGTTGAAACTCTCCAAGTAAACGAGCAACAGTGTGAGATCCTTCTCAGAGAAATCATTTACATCCCATAATGTGCGCGCTCTAGCTAGCTGCTCAGTAATGCGTCGTTACACGGGATAATGCTGTCATACGTCGTGTTGACAGACTCATGCATCTTATCCCACACTGACTGTACGTACCTGAATGCAACACTTACAGCTTATAGCCACACAGGTGTCGGCACAAAGCAGTACACGGCTTTATGCCACATTAAGTTGGGGTAATAAGGTGCAAGGCTCATTCATTCACACAGTTATTCTCTTTGTTGTTTTTTCCTTCTGATTGAACCAAAGCTTATTTATCTCACACTATAAATCATGAGACTCTCATCGGTTCAAATCAAATCAAATCAATTTTATTTATATAGCGTCAAATCACAACAAACAGTTGCCCCAAGGCGCTTTATATTGTAAGGCAAGGCCATACAGTAATTACGTAAAAACCCCAACGGTCAAAACGACCCCCTGTGAGCAAGCAGTCTTCTGCTGGGACTGGTTGGGGCTGAGGGAGAGAACCAGGAAAAAGACGCTGTGGAGGGGAGCAGAGATCCATCACTAATGATTAAATGCAGAGTGGTGCATACAGAGCAAAAAGAGAAAGAAACACTCAGTGCATCATGGGAACCCCCCAGCAGTCTAAGTCTATAGCAGCATAACTAAGGGATGGTTCAGGGTCACCTGATCCAGCCCTAACTATAAGCTTTAGCAAAATGGAAAGTTTTAAGCCTAATCTTAAAAGTAGAGAGGGTGTCTGTCTCCCTGATCTGAATTGGGAGCTGGTTCCACAGGAGAGGAGCCTGAAAGCTGAAGGCTCTGCCTCCCATTCTACTCTTACAAACCCTAGGAACTACAAGTAAGCCTGCAGTCTGAGAGCGAAGCACTCTGTTGGGGTGATATGGTACTATGAGGTCCCTAAGATAAGATGGGACCTGATTATTCAAAACCTTATAAGTAAGAAGAAGAATTTTAAATTCTATTCTAGAATTAACAGGAAGACAATGAAGAGAGGCCAATATGGGTGAGATATGCTCTCTCCTTCTAGTCCCCGTTAGTACTCTAGCTGCAGCATTTTGAATTAACTGAAGGCTTTTCAGGGAACTTTTAGGACAACCTGATAATAATGAATTACAATAGTCCAGCCTAGAGGAAATAAATGCATGAATTAGTTTTTCAGCATCACTCTGAGACAAGACCTTTCTAATTTTAGAGATATTGCGTAAATGCAAAAAAGCAGTCCTACATATTTGTTTAATATGTGCTTTGAATGACATATCCTGATCAAAAATGACTGCAAGATTTCTCACAGTATTACTAGAGGTCAGGGTAATGCCATCCAGAGTAAGGATCTGGTTAGACACCATGTTTCTAAGATTTGTGGGGCCAAGTACAATAACTTCAGTTCTATCTGAGTTTAAAAGCAGGAAATTAGAGGTCATCCATGTCTTTATGTCTGTAAGACAATCCTACAGTTTAGCTAATTGGTGTGTGTCCTCTGGCTTCATGGATAGATAAAGCTGGGTATTATCTGCGTAACAATGAAAATTTAAGCAATGCTGTCTAATAATACTGCCTAAGGGAAGCATGTATAAAGTGAATAAAATTGGTCCTAGCACAGAACCTTGTGGAACTCCATAATTAACCTTAGTCTGTGAAGAAGATTCCCCATTTACATGAACAAATTGTAATCTATTAGATAAATATGATTCAAACCACCGCAGCGCAGTGCCTTTAATACCTATGGCATGCTCTAATCTCTGTAATAAAATTTTATGGTCAACAGTTTCAAAAAAAAAAAAAAAATTCATCGGTTTTGAATGTTTGAGTCTCATGTTCAAATTATTCACTTTGTCTAGTGTGGTGGTGTCACTTAACAGCAAAGGTAAACACACCTGCAGTCAACATCCCACCCACATCAAGATTTTTTTTTTTAAATATGAATATGATGTTATATAAAAATGTTTGGCCCATACCCACCCAACTGTTGCTTGTCAAACTCTTGGAAACATTGCTTTTTCTTACTGTTTTATTTTTAGATGGTCTTTTTGGTCTTCCAACACTGCACTCTATCACACTATATTTCTTGGTTGCTTGAGAGTTGTTTGAATGCTGCACTGCATCATAACTTTCCCTCAGCTACATTGGTCCTGTCTTTGGATCTTATTTTTTTTTTCCTTGCAGAAAAGCAACCACAGCACTGTGGAGAACATCATCCCAGTATTTTCATCATCATAAAAAAGCGCTATGTATGGTTTTATTGTTATGACAACAATAAATCGCTGACGATGAGCTTACAATGTGGATGATGATTTTTAAAACACATGGCAGTCAACAGCAACATTTAGACACCATACAACTGTTTTCACAGAAAGCTACGACAGCGGATTGCTTCAGTCCAATAGTCGAGCCCATAGAGGGTTTGCGAGACTATTGTGATTACTCTCTCTCTCTCTGTGTGTGTGTGTGTGTGTGTGTGTGTGGTGTGTGTGTGTGTGTGTGTGTTCCCAAATGAATGTCTCAGGAACAACTTGGCAAAATTCATTCATACTGCACCTTTGAAAAGCTAGTGATACCATTTCAGCGTGACATGAATATGAAGGTCAGCAGTTCAGGTCAGTCAATGTCATTGAATAGTCTCAATCATGCCAAGTGTATATGAATCAGAAAACAGATTTCCAGATGCTGATTTGTACACGACACCTTGAATTAAAGCAGGATACCATCTCCATATCTGCATGTGGCATCATGTTGATTTCATCATATGACATTAGAAAATGATATTCCCTTTTCTGATGAATAATTTGGTGGTGCCTAACATTTTCCAGTTGTAGTTCAAAGAAAAGAACAAAAACGATGCATGCAGCAATTTGCAATTTCTTAAAGTAGTTATTCTACTCTGTTTATTCAAAATTATCTCTCGGCTGTGATGTGATAATGCTCTCAACATTGGTTGCAAAGACCATTTGTGTCATAATGTTTGCAATAAATACTGTTTTTCTGGCCAAAGCTGCTGGCCACTGGCTGCAGATGTCCAGAATGTCCCAGCATTCTCAATCTGCTCCCAGTCTGCTGGTTGTTGGACAGCTGTGCAAATTATGCTGTGACACAACAGGATGGAGGCAGACACAAAACAGCAGCCGCCATCAACCTCACCTGTGCAGAAGGAAAAAATGATTTATGGTTGAAATTTGCATCATATTCATACATTTTGGCCGTCAAATGACATGAAATTCCACCTAACACTCATCCGAACCAAAGCACTGACTTGCACAAGGAGTGATTGGATTTAAATGCCTTGCTCAAGGGCAGTTTAAAACAAGAGTAGACAGGGATCAAACCAGCAACCCTTCATTCAAACTCTACCATACAAGGTGAGATCAAGTTTGATCAACAAATACAATAATTCCTGGTATGCATCTGTGCATCTGTCACGCAAAGGTTTCCAGACTACATCTCAGCGGTCGCTGGGCCAATTTGCTCAAAATGCGGCACAATGCTTTGGCTGCGGGGTGGAGCAGTGCATATTAAATTATCATTGCAATTGGCCTACAACCCTAAAAGTTAATTGGGTCAAAAAAAAAAATACACTTTCCCCTATGGGATCCAGGTCAGCCAAATTTGGTAGGCACGTTCTGCTGGGCCGTTGCTTCCACATTCTGTGGTTAAAATATAAACTGCATTTATCTGTAAAAAAAATCTCTGGTTCTTAACCATATCAACATGAGTGTCAGTCTCTGCCGACTGCAACAAACATTTCTACTTTCTACAGTTTTCACCAGTTACCGTATTTATTAGATCACTGGCTAAGTCCAATCATGGGTTTCTCCTCATCATAACTGCAGTGAGACTTGAAATGTTTCTGCACCTGGAACCTACATGCACGTTTTCCAAAAAATGCCCTGAAAAAATGACGCCGTCTCATTTTAATTCTCAGATTGTTCATTTGCTAAGAGAAGTCAGTCTGTCTGAGGTACCTGCAGCAGCTGGAGGCTGTAATTAGTGTTCTGTACGGGGATGCACCAAAGATCAAATGACAGATGCTTTCAGTTAAATTTTGCAAATGTTCTAAACACCCATGGTGTGAATTTTAAAATGCACCCCGAGACTTGTCTGGGACAAAGCACAACAGTGAAGACAGCTGTGTATGGCAAAACTCCTGGAATGACAAAAAAAAAACCAAAACAATGGAATCAACACCGAAGTACAGAGAAACAAAAATAAGAGAAAACTTTGATACAATCTGTAATCCCGAAACATCTTTGTGGTTGAACTTAACTCCAAATGAACAGACTATAGATGAAACTGCAGAGCTGAGACTTCTACTAATCTGGCCAGATCTAACTGACGCCTGCCTGGTGCTGTGCCTGTAAATTCTAATAAAAACCTGGTATCTGTAGGACCACTTTAGATAATTTAGTCTCATCATTTAAACCCAGTTGCTGTCTGCAACAATCTATTTGCCAAAGAGCAACAAACCAGTTTAGTTATACTACAGTAGGTCATAGTGCCTGTTGACATAAAGATAGTAAGGGCTACGGCAGTCCCAAATGGCTTTCACCCAGAAGACAGATCTTTGGCTGGTGTTCTGGAATCAACATGTGCCACATTTGGTGCAAATCATTTTGAAAATCTAATGTCTTGACCTTGATCTTTGTCAAAATTAATTCTTTAAGGGTAGTTTCAGGGTTGACTTTCACTGACATGTTAAGTTTGATGGAAATTTGCAAAAGGACCTCAGACCTGTTGGCCAACATGACATTAGTCCCTGACAATTGAATCTTTAGCAAATTTGACCAAGCCTGGTTAATTCCAGAATCCACTTCCAAAAAAAAAAGGCCTGTTGGTGTCGGTGTTTATCTCTGGATTCTGTAGTGTCAAGAGGATGAGGGTCTGCAACTCCCCTTGGACGGGATGCCAATCCAACTTCCCCATCCATGACCAGTACCCATTTGCAGCTGGATGGACTGAGATGGTGTTGATTGTGTCTTGTCAAAGGACACAGACAGGTAGTGTGAGCCGGATTCTGTCCCAGGTCTATATGTTGGCATTCCAGCTCCTTATCCACTCAGCTACCTGCTGTAAGAAATCAGTGAAAAACCTTTGACCTTTGTTTCCAATGGCCTTGATCTTTGCCAAAAGTAATCCTTTAAGGGCAATTTCAGGGTTGACCTTCAACTACATGCCACATGTGGTGGACATCAGACAAAGGACCTGGGGAAAATTATAGTACGATACCCCACAGTTTTATTTGAAACCGTATTTTGGAAACACAAGAATTCTTTTTCTGAATATATTGTATTGAATTGCCACAGCTGCATAACATGAGCAAACTGTTCCTGTGTCTGTCTGTCCCAACCATCTCCACCCGGCTCCGTTTAGCATCTGCGACAGAACCGCAGCTGATGCAGCGTCCAGAAGAGACACCTGCTTTGAACAGTGTGTTGGAACAGATGTGAGCACATGAACAATATCAGTGTGGACAAAATAAGTCAAGGATGGATTGCGCTTGTATAGCTGACGGCTAAAACATGGCACATCCAGAGCCGTCGTGAAGCCGTAGTGGCCAAGAAAGTCTTCATGGTCCCAGAGTGGTTGTTTCGTAGGCATCAGTTTGAGTGACAGCTTTCACCTCAGCTGAACCAAACGGGTTGGAAATAGAACAAAGTGTTCCCAGCCCACTCACAAGCAACTGGAGGGCACATAATTGGACAAGTGAATGTTGTGTAGGTGCGTTTTCACAGCAGATCACTTGGAACAGGATCTCTATTCCAAGGTTCATGTTGTCATGAATTAGGGCTAGTTACTTTTTGTTTCGCATTACAATTTTGCATTTACACTAAAGAACAACATGCTAACTGTTATGTGTCGACGCGGGTTGAGGAGCGGACCTGCGTCAGACAGGACCCAGCGCTAAAAATAACCAGAAAGCGGTTCCAAACAGAAACTATTTATTATTCACCTGTGCTTAAAAGTGTAAAAACATAAAAACAACGTCCCTCTGGTGGAGTGATTCGTGGCTTGCTCTCCAGCGCCCGCAAGGATTAAAGCCGGCGCTCCTGGACTTCCTACCACCGCCAAACACCCCCCAGGTGGACACGGCAAACTGATTCTCTGTGAAGCAAAGAGAAGGTGAGGTAAGTCAACAGATACAACTATATCTTCCAATAAACACACGCTATCAGCAACACACTCAGGTCAGTGTCCTTTTTTTACTTTATGCAAATGAGCAGCTTCTCACAACAAGTGGAGGATCACTTATCCTTCACGCCACAGCAGTGAGAAGCAAACTGCACAATTCTCTTCACAATTCCAGTATACTGTGTAACAAAACACCAAGTTACTATCAACAATTACTTAAACACTTAATTACCTTTAGTGTGTGCTGACAGCATGTGTCCTCACCCCTCCCTGCTTCACGGGCTCGATGTGTCAAAACCCAGGCGCGGTCCTCAGCGTCTCACAAACGAACGTCACAAGGTCGAGTTCCCGGCAGTTCTGCTCAAATCACACATGACTTAAATGCAGAACGCCATCCAGTTATCTGCTTCAGCTGCAAGTCATCCAGGTTGCACGTGAGCACCAATCACAGGTGCTTTCCATGATGTTGATGAGGGTGAAGACTCTTCAGCCAGCACCTTCTTCACAGACAAATCAGCCCTCATGCCACCTGGAGAGCAAAGAAAAGAAAAGAACACCAAAACATCCAGCCACGCCCCCCCAACACACAACAGCTAACCTCATGTCATCATAAACGTAGGCTGCATCCCTCCATACTTGACATTGACTGATTTGTAGATAGGTGTGTGTGTAACATTGACGTGTTTTCAGTTTGATTGGTAGTTCGATTTGAATCGGAGAAAAAATAATTTTTTTTATTACTATTTTGGTATTTTTACTAGAGTGCCAACTTCAATACTCGAGACTAGTTTAACTTCGACCACTAAATGTATGATTACTACAACTTTAGTTTCTTTTTTCTTCATTCATTCCTTTTCTGCCATTCATCTGGGCCCGAGACATGGTGGAAGCAGACCAAGCAACTAATCCCACATTTCTATCCTTGGGCAAGTCCTTCAACTCTTCCTGGGGGATCCCATGGTGTTCCCAAGCAAGCTGGAAAATATGAATTCTTCAGTGTGTCCTGGGTCTTCTACAGGGTCTTGTCCCAGTTGGCCATTCCTGGAAGAGCTCCCTAGGGGTATAATCGGTTGGCATCCACACCACATGCTCCAACCACCTCAACTGGTTCCTTTTAATAGGAAGAAGCAGGTGTTCTACTCTGAGTCCCTCCTTGCCTTCGAGCCCCTTACCCTGTCCCAGGGTGTATGCCCAGATACCTATATGTAGGAACCTCATTTCTACGGGTTGTGCCCACAACCTTGTTCTTTCAGTCATAACTAAACGTTCATGACCATAGGTGAGGATAGGAGCATAAATCCCTCTCTAGCATAAAACCCTCTCTACTTTTAAGATTAGGCTTAAAACTTTCCTTTTTGCTAAAGCTTATAGTTAGGGCTGGATCAGGTGACCCTGAACCATCCCTTAGTTATGCTGCTATAGACTTAGACTGCTGGGGGGTTCCCATGATGCACTGAGTGTTTCTTTCTCTTTTTGCTCTGTATGCACCACTCTGCATTTAATCATTAGTGATTGATCTCTGCTCCCCTCCACAGCATGTCTTTTTCCTGGTTCTCTCCCTCAGCCCCAACCAGTCCCAGCGGAAGACTGCCCCTTCCTGAGCCTGGTTCTGTTGGAGGTTTCTTCCTGTTAAAAGGGAGTTTTTCCTTCCCACTGTTGCCAAGTGCTTGCTCACAGGGGGTCGTTTTGACCGTTGGGGTTTTTACGTAATTATTGTATGGAATTGCCTTACAATATAAAGCGCCTTGGGGCAACTGTTTGTTGTGATTTGGTGCTATATAAATAAAATTGATTGATTGATTGATTGATTGATTGATTGAAATTGATTGGTAAATCCAGAGTCTTGCCTTTTGGCTCTGTGCTTTTTTCACCATGACAGTCCGGTGTAGTGTCCTTCTACTGTATAATGGAGTTTTTTCTACTTCTGTTTCTTTTCTTCTTCTACTGTTTCAATGGATAATGACAACCTGCCTCAACTTCCTGTAATTGGTCCAGAAGTCCAAACTATCCAAAAAGTGTTTTTAACACAGCAGACAAACTGGGCCATGGTTCAGTGTGATTCAAACCAAGACCACCTCTTTTGGTCGGACCAAATTTTGGTCTTTTGGTCCAGACCATGATCCAAGGCACCTTTCACGTCTGCCATTTTGGTTTGCACCAAACTGAAAAATCTGAAAGTCTGGACCAAACTAGCGACACCCTAAAAGCACATTTGTAACATTTAAAGATAAATTTAAGTGAGAAATTGATCCAGTCTTGCTTGGTAATGACCAACTTTGCTTGGTGAGCATCAGTGGTGGGCACAGCTAACCAAAAAGTTAGCTTTGTTAACCATTAATCCGATAACTGAAAAGTTATCTGACGCTAAACCAATAAACTGCTAAAAACAATGTATCTTTATTACAGATAACCGATAACTTTTTAGTACTGATTCAGACGCGGCCACATCAGATTACACTGTCGGCTTCTGATAAACCAGTTTCACTTTAAGTGCCGCATCGACTGCTGGGAAATTCAAGGATCACAAATACACATGAACGCATAAAAAATGAATGAATAAAAAATAAAACCCCAAACACTGTCATCATCTTTCAAAAGCAGTAAAACACAGTATTAGAAGTCACAGTTTATTTCAGTATTAGATACACAAACTAAAAGCTGTTGCTTTTTTCACACATTTTGAACCCTGTGACTTAAACAACCGAAATACGTCCATTAATGCATTGATTGGCAGAGTACAAGACACGTTAGTAAATATAAATTCTTACCTGTTAGTTTCAGTGAGATTCATCCGAATAAATAATCCACATAAAGCATCCTTTTTTTAATCCAAAACAGTGACTAAACATGAAAGAAAGTCCCTCTGTACACACAGCTGCGCCGTGAGAGCTCCTCTCCCCCAGTGAATCTTGGTGATTAAATTACAGCCACAAAGAAATAAAATAAAATTAAAATTAGTCCATTTTGTTTTTGTGTTGAACTCACTCACTCACTGTAATGTCCAAATTGAACCTGAACTACACTACCCACAATGCTCTCTGCGTCGACCGGCCAATCACATTTTGCACTTAATGATGACATCATCAGCAAGTGACAGGCAGCCAGTCTGCTACAAACACACAACAGACGGACTAAAATGTTTGATTTTAGGGTTTAGAAACTCACTTTACCAGCAAAAAAATGTTATTGGACGGAAAGTTATCTGAACTAAATTGATCAGAAGATAATTGGTCCCGTGATGGTTTTAAAACTTATCTGAAAAGATAATCCGCCAACAAAAACATTAGCTTCGATAATTATCTGCTATTGGATTAGCTGAACTGTGCACACCACTGGTGAGCATTAAACTTTATTTGTTTAAACAGATTTTCTATGACTTTTTATGTCCATAATATGTAAGTCAGTTGAGTAGAAATTCCAGACCTGCACAGTATATCAACATTAATAGTAAAACAGCCCATGTGGCTCTTCAGCATCTTCTGATGGCACCACAAAATACTTGTTTGCAGGCCACATCTGGCCCACGGACCTCCAGTTGAAGATCTCTGATGTGTGGTAATTCTAGTAATACGATATTGATTTTTTAAAATGCTACACATTATATAATTAATTAAGGGCTTTTCTGTCAGAGCAGGTTTAAACAGTGGTTGCTGTATCTCATCTTTGCTCTTTCCAGCCAAAATTAGATATCAGTCAATACAAAGAGCAAACAGGGGAGTCCATTATCCAACGACAAAAGGCAGCGCTCAGCACAATGCATAGAGAACAATTTGCTAATGGTTTTGTTACTGCCATTGTGTGCTTTATAATTCAACAAAAGACTTGCTAATGGCCTTCTGGCACTAAAGTAAAGGCAACCCAGGTGAATTATATGAGAGATGACTTTGTCATATTTCAATTGAACGAGTACAAGCAGCAGAACGCTGCAGTTTTACCAAAACAGAAAATGTTCTGAGAAAATCTGAATATTTCAAACAGCAGCAGCAACAACATAAGATGGTCAATCACTAAACAAGAATCAAAGTACTTAATGCAATAAATTGTCTGTGCTTTTGCACAAATATTCATACAAGAAATGCCTTATCTTTATTTTGCACGATTTCTCTATTTTTATATTCAGCTCTTATCAATGTCCCCATTATTATATTATCTTCTCTGTCATCCATTTATTTCTTCTTCCCCTTTTTGTCTCATCTGCTCTCTGAAAGGCACCGTGCTGGAGGAGGGCGCCTTCAGCAGTGACTATACAGCAGCACGACACACTTAAATAAGACACACAAATGTGCAAATGAATGTGCTGACAGAATTGAAGAAATCTCGATTTTAATTTGTATTGTTTCCTCAGTGTCTAAGCAAAAATGAATGGGAAAGACAAAAGTTTTTCACTCTGCACTCTGGCTGATGTGCAAAATGTGTTGAAGATTTTAATGTATGAATTGTGTTTGGTGATAAATTGAAGGTGTGTGGGGGGGGTGTGTTTATGCTTTCATTGCTGCTTTTAATATATTTATTGTAGAAAACCATTTTGTGCACCTCTGTGCATTCCTGCATTGTATTGTGATAGATGTGTGAAAATATTTCAGCAGAGGAAATATCACTTCAAACGTTCAAAATTTTTTCAGACATTTCAAATTAAGAGTGTAAATCTATTTTTGACAAATGACAAAAAATGCTCTTGAAAATGTCAGATAGATAGATAGATAGACATTGTCATTACAAGTGCAATGAAATTATCTTCACACCCAATCACCTCAGACAAAAATACAGCAATTATTCCACAATAATTACTAGTTGAACGTTATAATGGCACACATCAGAATTAAAACAACCGCACATATACATTTGATTGTTTATGTACACTAAACTTTAAGACAGTCCGTCATCCGAATTGAGGCAATGTGAGTGTCGCGTGCATCAATGTGTGCAGGTGGCTCATATCAGTCTCAATCCATGTATGCATGAAAGTCTGGAGTTGTCTTGAGGCTGTAGGGGAGGGCAGATAGATAAGAGGAGAGTCAAATGCTTCTCCAAGGCTGTTGAGATCCTTCTGGAGGAAAAACAAGCAGGGCATTTTGACCTCAGTAGGTGATAAGCTGCCATGTTTGGGGTTAGGTAGAGATACACAGAAATTCCATGGCTCCTCTGACCGTCTGAATCCAATTTATGAGTATTGCCTGGTCAACATCTTCCTTTGCAAGGTGGACATTTGCTCCGAGATGGTATCCAACTTGCGTTTGAGTTCAAAAGTTAACACAGTCTGGATTGTACCACTTAGTCCACCTCATTTATTGTGACGGGCAGGTGTGAGGTTGTGGTTCTGGTAGCAGCCGTCTTGCCAATTTTGTAGTAGGTCAGGGCAGAGCATAAACCAATAAGCACCAGCCCTCCTCCCATAAAAATAAATCAAAATAAGTCCTCAACGTTTTCCACGGAGATTGGTGCCAAGCACGCAACACACCACTTCTCCCAGGCATCGAGAACATAGCCCGCAGGATAGGTTCCATCGAGGCATACAGGGTCCCCCAGCTCTGATTTCCTTGTTCAAAAAATGGTGTCAATAGCATTGAGAGACCAGCTGATCAATTCCATGGTTATACCAAATGTAGTTTGAAGAATTCACAGTTTGGTGAAGCTGGGACTTTTGAAGGTTGGAGCAGAGATAGAGACAAAACAGGAGGAAAAGAGAGAGGAGGAGATGCGACCGCCCTTGCTGGAGTCCCGAGACAGAGAAATTCCAGATCTGCACAGCAAAATGCATTAGAAAATGTACAGATTCACATAAATAAAATAAAAAAGTGTTCAAGTTCTTTAATATTTTGCACACTGATAGTGTCATAAGCAGCCAAATGCATGTTGGCCTCATCTACAAACTGTGGGTTTGGACTTGTAACATTTTGCATCTAAAGTCATCAAATGTTATGGACAGCTCATTCACACTTTGACATGAAATGGCTGACGCTGCCCGATGTAGCAGATTCTCAAAAATCTCTGAAACACAAGGCAAGGCTCGCTCCAGCGGTCCAAATTTCCAGTCTTCAACACAGGTCTGTGTAGCTCAGTGGAGAGCGCTGTTGTACTGGTGGAGCTCGACGTTTGCTGACAGTCCACTGAATTATTCTGGGAAATCGGTCAACTTGTGCAGTCCGCGGAGCAGTAACGCTGCTTGGTGGCGCCGATCGTTGACTCAACATCTGTGACGTCGCCTATATGAAGTTGACATAACTCTGCGATTGCATCACTGGTGCGTCATCAAAACAATTTCTACATATTCCTCCACATTTCTTCACATTTCTACATATTTCTTCATGCCCAAGGGATCCAGAGGAGGTGGGGCGTCCAGTAAAGGCGTACTAGTGGAGGTGATGTAGCAGTAGTGGAGCTGAACTCTTGCCGGCATTTTAGCATGAGTGTCAAAGATTTTAACTATGTTGAATCTTTTCGAGACCATGACGAACTTCAGCATTGCCCAACTGACACTGACTGTGCTCCTGTGGAGTCTGGCAGACCTCAGCACTGGAGGACAATCACCTTTTTACCCTCCATCAGCAAACCCCGGGCAAATTGTCAAAGTTGTCAGGGCGGGCGGCTGCCCAGCAACCGTAGTAGCTGGACCCGCAATGCAAACTCCCAGATTAGGCTTAGGTGTAAGAGACAACATGGTCTTTATTCTAGGCTCTGGTTCAGTACACATGTGTTCAATCAGCAGCGCAGAGGTACAGTCAGGATCAGGCAAAAATGTAGTCACGGTTGAGCAGGGATCAGAAGCACAAGCAAACACAGACATCCGGGATGAGGCAACAGGCGTGGTCGAGGAGAACAGGGCAAGAATACGGTACATGGCAAGACAAAAATCAGGACTGAGAAAGAGAGCTGGAATGTGTACAAGACAGCAAACTGGCGCTGGTGTGGTGACTGGGAGGAGATTAAATAGGGTGGAATTAACAAGGTGCACGTGCAGGTGAATGATCTAGAAACGGGGTGTGACTAGAAGACAAAGATGATACACAGTGCTAGAGAGTGAGGGAGGACACAACAAGGTGGAGTGATGTAAGTCACAAAGATGCGTGAGCAGGTGCAACGAGGGTGAGTGAATGGAAACACGAGACAAACTGAATCAAAGTGAGGGACAAAGACATAATGGTAGGTGCAGTGGAGTGAGAACATAATCAGAGGGGCGTGAGGGAAACGGGGAACTAGGAGCAATCAGAAACCGAGAGCAGAATACTATATTACGATGAATCAGAACGAACAGAGCATGAACATGAGGATAAAGAAAACAAACACTAAGAGAAAACTAAACTGGAACTGACAAAGAAAACAAAGTGACTAAACAAACTATAAATAAAACAGAGACTCAGTGAGGAACAAAACCCGACACGAAAGCACAACAGATAATATAACAAATGAGAAGAACAAACTAACAAGTGATAAACAATGACAACACAAACTGATTGAACAAAACAAGAACGGAACTGGACAATGGCTAAAGTATGAAAAGTAACAAAGAAACAAAGTGACAAAGCAAAATAGAACAGAATAAACACATGATAAATAACTAATACAACAGACCTGGGGCAGATGGTGGGCAAAGGAGGAGAAAAAACTAGAATCAAAACCCTGATCAGGGCCAAAACATGACAAAAGTGTGAATATGCCATTAAAGTTCCAAGTTTTTACTCCCAAGTTTTTTGAAGGTCACACTGAATTTGTTGGTATTTGTCTGAGATGTGGCTAAACAAAGAACATGTTGATGATTTACGTGGGCTTGGCTGACTTTACAGTCGGGTCCATAAATGGTTGGACGGTGACACACTTTTTTAGTCCTTTTGGACTGAAGGTTGGAAAAGACTAACAGATTTCTTCAAAGTTGTTTAATGACGTTTCCTTAAATTTTCTACAGACATTTCTAGGAAGCAGAGTGTCTGGTCATTATCATGAGGGCTTACTGACTGAACCTGCCTGCCTGGAGCCCACGGGGCCTCCCAAAAGACCACAGAGTGGCAATTTTCATGCTTACAAATGAATTGCCGAAAAGCTGCTCATCACCTTTTCTAAAATTTTGCATATAGTTACTTTGAGAGGCTACCTGCAGGCAAAACAAATTCAACTGTCCTTGGAAAAAACACACACTGCTTGATTTATTGCAGAAAATCTGTTAATATAATTTTTTTGAATTTTGGTGAAAACATTCCTTGGGTTACTGGTAAGTTGAACTTTCTGATTGAATCCCTGTGGGGCCCCCAGAAGGGAAACACTTTCAGCCAAATGCATATAAATGACCCATTTAATGCCACTTTCCCCATATTTGCTCAAACTTCGGCTTTCTTTGTCCAATGGACTTCAGGGTCTTTTCACCCTGTTTTTATCATTTTCCTTCCATACACCACCACATGTTGTGTGGGCCGCTGAAGAGGAGGTACTGCTGGCCCACCACCACCAGTCGGCGCCCTGCTTGGAGTGCGGGCTTCAAGCATGAGAGGGCGCCGGAGCCATTGGAAGTGACAGCTGTCACTTCTCAACCACACCAGCTGTCTCTCATCAACCACCACATAAGAAGCGGATTACAACTCCACCTCCTCGCCGAGAAATCATCTACCACTAGAGGTAATCTTCTCTGCTGTATTCTCTGAGTGTTTTTCAAATTGTGTTCTGTGTGCAGCCGTATACCTGTAAAGTCTGTTGGAGATTGGATTGGCGGATAGTGAGAAGACGACGGTCTTCGTCTCTCACTCCATCCAGAAGAGGGACAAACAGGAGCTGCACGAGTGATAACGTATCTGGAGGTGGAGGTTTTCCCTCCCGGAGGAATTGTGTGTAAAGGTTGCTGGGTGTGAGGACTCACACTCACCGTCATCTGTTTCTTGTCTGCCAGCAGTACCAGGGCCGACAACGGAGGACAGAGACCACCTGGGGACTCAGGACTTGGCGGCTCCGGTGTTCTTCAGGCCGTTGGTGGTGGAAGCGGTGTGGGCCCCGGCTCTTCGATCATCAGAGGTCTCCTATCTTCGAGCCTGCCCACAGTCCTCTTGTGTACAATTGGCATCCACTATTTTTCTGTCTGTATTCCGTTGTGTGCCTTCACAACATTAAATTGTTACTCCTTTTCTTATCCATTGTCCGTTCATTTGCGCCCCCTGTTGTGGGTCCGTGTTACGACACCTTCACAACACCACAGTGGAGTTGAAATAAAACAGTAAAGGTGTTCTTGCAGTATTAACATTTAGCAGTAATTTAAAAGGTTTCACAAAAATATGGCAATAACTGTTAAGGATTTCCAGCCATTTCTATACATAGTTCTGCCTTTTACAGAGCCCATAAATAACAGCAAAGTAAGGATTATTTTTAAAGCACTTTTCTATAGACAAGTCTGTGAATGGTTACATACACATTTGCAAATCACTGAAGATGTTTTGGATTTCATTTACAGCAATCATTAGGAAATGCGGACATCATGGTACTGTGTGGTAAATCTGTCTGGAGTTAGCAGTTCTCAAAACATGAGCGACTGAGCAATAAGGAGCCTTGTGAGGGAAGCTGCCAAGACACCCATGACAACTCTGAAGCAGTTATAGACTTGACAAGTGTTGCACAACATACCGTCTCTCGACTGACAGCCACAGAAGCCTATAACTCCTTTCAAGATGTCAGTTATACAACTTGGTGACAGTGACACACTGAAGGATTTTCTTAAAACTACAGTTTGCCAGAAGGCATGCAGGAGCCTTGACTCTCAATTTGATCATTTTCTTGCATTAAAATCATTCTCTATTCCACTTTGTGAAGTTGACGGCTGGTGGTGCTTTTGCGAGGTAGGGATGGATTAGTCTCCTGCCTGGGTGGTTGATATCCAGGACCCAGGGAGGATCCATGGTGTCGTGGATGACTGTGGAGTTACTTATAGCCTCTGAAATGGACTGTTTATAATTTCAAAATGTTGAGTGTAATATTCTAGTTAAAACCATTAATTAAAGCTGAAAGTCACATGTTGATTGCTTCATTTTAACTCCGTTGTGTTTATAACACTGTCCAACTATTTATGGACCCAAACGAATCACTGCAATACTCTTAAAAGTTTTAAAAGTGATAGAAGTTGCTTTTTAAGGTTAGTTTGTCTTCAGAATGCAAAAAAGTCTGCAAGCTTTCATATATGTGGGTTCACCTGAATCTCTGCAGAAAGCATGAAGAAAGCAGTGATTTGACGGCATTTCCCCTTTGACATTGTTCCATTGCTGAGATTTAAATAGATTCAGAAAAGTGTGTTTTGCAACATATGAAAAATAAATTAAATTTGCATGTTTTGTTTAAATTTCAGTTTTGGACTGATCAGCATATACTCAAAATGAAAGGATGGATCAGATTGGATGCAACAAAAATCCACCATAACAGAAAACAATAATAATAATAATGATGATAATAATAATAATAATAATAATAATATAAAAGTTGGGATGTTGTGTAAAATGTAAATAAAAACAGAATACAATGATTTGCAAATCCTCTTCAACCTATATTCAACTGAATACACCACAAAGACAAGATATTTAATGTTCAAACTTATAAACTTTATTGTTTTTGAGCAAATATTTGCTCATTTTTAAATGGATGCCTGCAATACATTTCAAAAAAGCTGGGACAGTGGTATGTTTACCACTGTGTTACATCACCTTTCCTTCTAACAACACTCAGTAAGCATTTGGGAACTGAGGACACTAATTGTTGAAGCTTTGTAGGTGGAATTCTTTCCCATTCTTGCTTGATGTACGACTTCAGTTGTTCAACAGTTTGGGGTCTCCGTTGTCGTATTTTGTGCTTCATAATGCGCCACACATTTTCAATGGGCGACAGGTCTGGACTGCAGGCAGGCCAGTCTAGTACCCGCACTCTTTTACTACGAAGCCACACTGTTGTAACATGTGCAGAATGTGGCTTGGCGTTGTCTTGCTGAAATAATCAGGGACGTCCCTGAAAAGACGTTGCTTGGATGGCAGCATGTGTTGCTCCAAAACCTGGATGTACCTTTCAGCATTGATGGTGCCATCACAGATGTGTAAGTTGCCCATGCCATGGGCACTAACACACCCCCATACCATCACAGATGCTGGCTTTTGAACTTTGTGCTGGTAACAATCTGGATGGTCTTTTTCCTCTTTTGTCCGAGGGACACGATATCCATTACTTCCAAAAACAATTTGAAATATGGACTTATCAGACCACAGCACACTTTTCCACTTTGTGTCTGTCCATTTCAAATGAGCTCGGGCCCAGAGAAGGCGGTGGTCTTTCTGGATGTTGTTGATGTTTGGCTTTCACTTTGCATGGTAGAGTTTTAACTTGCACTTGGAGATGTAGCGACGAACCGTGTTAACTGACAATGGTTTTCTGAAGTGTTCCTGAGCCCATGCGTTAAGACCCTTTACACAATGATGGTGGATTTTAATGCAGTGCCGCCTGAGGGATAGAAGGTCACAGGCATTCAATGTTGGTTTTCCGCCTTGCCGCTTACGTGTCGAACGTTCTCCAGATTCTCTGAATCTTCTGATTATATTATGGACTGTAGATGATGGAATCCCTAAATTCCTTGCAATTGAACATTGAGAAAACTGTGATGCAAAGTGGTGATCCTCGCCCCATCTTTGCTTGTGAACGACTAAGACTTTTGTTCATGCTCCTTTTATACCCAGTCATGAAACTCACCTGTTTCCAATTAACCTGTTCACCTGTGGAATGTTCCAAGGAGGTATTCTTTGAGCATTCATCAACTTTCCCAGTCTTTTGTTGCCCCTGTTGTTGTCCCAGCTTTTTTGAAATGTGTTGCAGGCATCCATTTCAAAATGAGCAAATATTTGCACCAAAACAAAAAAGTCTATCAGTTTCATCATTAAATATCTTGTCTTTGTGGTGTATTCATTTGAATATTGGTTGAAGAGGATTTGCAAATTATTGTATTTTGTTTTTATTTACTTTTCACACAATGTCCCAACTTAATTGGAATTGGGGTTGTATAATAATAATAATAATAATAAATAATAATAATAATAATAATAATATCTCAGTCGGACAACTTACATTTGCATAAGCCTATTTATTGTAGCAAGCGGACACAGTTTGAGTTTGGTATGCAGGCTCCAGTCTCATAATGTCCCACAGGTTCTTTGTTTTTTTTTGTTTTTTTTTGGGGGGGGGGGTGGGAGTGTTGATTAGATATACACATTTCCTCTATTTGGAGCCTGTGGGTGGATACTGGGGTGGATGTGGGCTGACCAGCAGCAGCATCAGTGCAGCAGTGAGAGCTTATGACAGGCAGAGGGGCAGCTGGGAAATGTGCATCTTAAATAGCCCGCCCAATTTGGAGGGAGCGTTTAATGGCTCATATAGAGTGTTTTAATAGTATGTGGTGTCCATCTGAACTAGTTCACCTGCTTGCACAATTTTCTCACTCTCATTAAAAACAACAATAAAAGTCTCCAACTCCAAACGTGCACCTTCAGAAGCATTAACACACATGTAACTGCCACTCTGCAATACTTTATGCAATACTGTATAATATTAAGATTACTGGGTCCACATTTTTTTAATCTTAATATAAATTACATTTTTAATGTGTCACAATTATTAAAATTATTATTATTTGCAGATGACACCAATATATTCTATTCCTGTGATAATTATAGCAAACTTATTAATGTGGTAAATAGTGAATTAATTAAGCTGAAAACCTGGTTGAATATTAATAAATTATCCCTAAATATAAATAAGACTAAAGTCATGTTTTTCGGAAATCATAATGACAATTCTAATTTACCAATAAATATGTCTGAGATAAAGTGTCAGAAATCAAATATTTAGGGATAACCATTGATAGTAAATTAAGCTGGAAGTCTCATATCAGCCACATACATAAAAAAGTTTCCAAGAATGTCTCTATTATGTACAAAGCAAAATATTTTCTGGATCATAATGCATTATATTTATTGTATTGTTCTTTAGTCTCTCCTTATTTAACATACTGTATAGAAATCTGGGGCAACAATTACAAAAGTTTGCTACATCCCCTCTGTATACTCTAAAAGCGTGCAATAAGAATCATCTGTAAGGTAGGATATCTTGATCACACAAATAGTCTATTTTTGCAATCCAGATTGTTGAAAATGCCAGATTTGGTTAATTTCTACACTGCACAATTATTATATAAATCCAGTAAAAACTCATTACCTAGTAATATTCTGAGTCTTTTCACTCAGAAAAAGAAAATAATAATAATAATAATAAAATCTTACTATATGTTTATTAATATAATATATGTTAACATATTTGCATAATACCTATTATTGCTGGTGTCGTAACCATGGTCAAAAGTATTATTTTTATATACTCAACAAAAATATAAACACAACACTTTTGGTTTTGCTCCCATTTTGTATGAGATGAACTCAAAGATCTAAAACTTTTTCCACATACACAATATCACCATTTCTCTCAAATATTGTTCACAAACCAGTCTAAATCTGTGATAGTGAGCACTTCTCCTTTGCTGAGATAATCCATCCCACCTCACAGGTGTGCCATATCAAGATACTGATTAGACACCATGATTAGTGCACAGGTGTGCCTTAGACTGCCCACAATAAAAGGCCACTCTGAAAGGTGCAGTTTTGTTTTACTGGGGGGGATACCAGTCAGTATCTGGTGTGACCACCATTTGCCTCATGCAGTGCAACACATCTCCTTTGCATCATCCGTGAAGAGAACACCTCTCCAATGTGCCAAATGCCAGCGAATGTGAGCATTTGCCCACTCAAGTTGGTTACGACGATGAACTGGAGTCAGGTCGAGACCCCGATGAGGACGACGAGCATGCAGATGAGCTTCCCTGAGACAGTTTCTGACAGTTTGTGCAGAAATTCTTTGGTTATGCAAACCGATTGTTTCAGCAGCTGTCCGAGTGGCTGGTCTCAGACGATCTTGGAGGTGAACATGCTGGATGTGGAGGTCCTGGGCTGGTGTGGTTACACGTGGTCTGCGGTTGTGAGGCTGGTTGGATGTACTGCCAAATTCTCTGAAACGCCTTTGGAGACGGCTTATGGTAGAGAAATGAACATTCAATACACGAGCAACAGCTCTGGTTGACATTCCTGCTGTCAGCATGCCAATTGCACGCTCCCTCAAATCTTGCGACATCTGTGGCATTGTGCTGTGTGATAAAACTGCACCTTTCAGAGTGGCCTTTTATTGTGGGCAGTCTAAGGCACACCTGTGCACTAATCCTGGTGTCTAATCAGCATCTTGATATGGCACACCTGTGAGGTGGGATGGATTATCTCAGCAAAGGAGAAGTGCTCACTATCACAGATTTAGACTGGTTTGTGCACAGTATTTGAGGGAAATGGTGATATTGTGTATGTGGAAAAAGTTTTAGATCGTTGAGTTAATCTCATACAAAATGGGAGCAAAACCAAAAGTGTTGCGTTTATATTTTTGTTGAGTATATATGTGTGCATGTGTATGCATGTGTGTATAGGTGATGTATGTGTGTATTTTGTGTATGTATTTCTACATATATATATTTGTGTTAGTGGGTATGTATATAGGTATATATGTGAGTGTGTGTATATGTGTGTGTATAAATGTATATATATATATATATATATATATATATATATATATATATATGTGTATGTTAATGTATATATGTACGTATATAGGTATATATGGCACGGCCCAAGCAGAGGGTCACCCCCTAGAGCCTGGTCTGGTTGAGGTTTCTTACTAAGAGGGAGTTTTTCCTCACCACAGTTGCCTACTGCTTGCTCTGGCAGTCGGCAAGGTTGGACCTTATTTGAGTGGAGTGACTTGGGCCAATCACTTGTTGTGATTTGGCGCTATATATATACATAATATACTTATACATGAATTGAAGTGTAATTGAATATTGAAGTGTATATGTCTGTGTGTTGATATGTAGCGTGTTGTGAATTTGTGTTTATGTTATTATGACTGTTATAATTGATGGACTTGTACTAGCAGGGGTGGGCATTGATAAGCTTTACTTCTACCCACACCCTTTCGGACTCACAGGCTTTGTTTATATAACATTCATGTTATTTGTATGTTTCTGTTCTTTTGGATTTGTGTGTGTGCCGAATAAATCCATTCATTTATTCATTCAGAAGTTACAAACGGGATATAAACTCACAAAGCTAAACAAGCAAACATGATGTTAATTATATTTGTTACAGTTAAATGAAATGAACTGAAAACCTTTTTAGATTTTCATATTAACTGGAAACATGTTCACCTTCTTAATAGTTTAAGAGAAAAGCCAAATTGTGCAAAGGCTATACAACATTTAACAATACTGTAATATCACTGGGTGATGATTTGATTGAATAGAATCAGTTGTCCCCAATGTGAAATTCCAATTTCCTTTGCACTTGGGATCAAGCGTTTTGTTCAAACTATATGCTGAATATCAGGTTGTCACTTTACGTAGCTATTAAGTGGATAAGAAAAGGCATTTCAGCTTGAGTTTCTGCTTCCAAAGTACAATTTGACCTTTAAATCAAGACAAAGCTCTGCTCAAATCTCAATTACTTCCATGCAAGCAGGTACGTGCTCGTGTTCCGCACCATGATTTTAACCTTGTCATAGGTAGCGAAAAGTGTCAGGAAAAATGCTTTAATATTGTCGTCATGTCTTTGCTTGAAAAACATCCATCCAGAAAGGAAAAATATTTGCCATGAGATCTGTAGGTCATGAACATCCACTGAAACATTGATACTTCATCCTATGATAGATGTAAATGTACTGAAATGTTTTGATCTATTTCACTACAACTGCAGAACGTAACTTTAATTTTGATTTGTTACTACTGGTGAGCACATTAGATACTGAATTAAAGTGGTTTTAGAAATATTTTTGTCCATATTTTTGGTCCTGTCCTTAGTTTGTAGATTATCATTTAACCTGGAGTATGTTTTGGACATTCTGGCATGATCTTAGATTTTTTTTTTTTCAGTTATTCGGAAAATATGCTGGATTGGTTGTCAAAGCAACATACGCATCACAGTAAACATGCTCGGGAGCATATTTGTTCAATGACAAACTTAAAAGGTGCTGTTTTAGGAGCTCCACCTACCCTTTGGCTGTGCGATTGTGTGAGTTACAAGTTGTGATTGGTGCACTGATGATAACAAGAACATTCCAAGTGGAGAGACCATTACATGACTATCACAGTCTTTTAGCGTAGAGTGGTACCGCTTCAGTTCAGAGGAAGTAAAGTTATTGATTTATTGATAGTAGTTGAGTTGATTTGTTTCACTATAAACAATTATTCCCTGTACATCTTAAAAATACACTAAAGTTAAATGAGCAAGATAAGTTCTTCCCAAGCTGGCAGGTGGCGCGACTTGACAGTTGCAGCGGTTCACTCACATCGCCTCAATTTGTAAAACAGAAAACCGTTTCAAGTTTAGTGCACATAAACAATGTCAAATGTTTATGTGTTGTCCTAATTCTGATGTGTGCTATTATTACTGTAAACAAGTAATAATTGTAGATTAATTGCTGTTCGTATGTGGAATGTGAGTGCAGAAATCTCGTTGTAATGACAATGACAATAAAAGCTATCTATCTATCTATCTATCTATCTATCTATCTATCTATCTATCTATCTATCTATCTATCTATCTATCTATCTATCTATCTATCTATCTATCTATCTATCTATCTATCTATCTATCTATCTATCTATCTATCTATCTATCTATCTATCTATCTATAAACAAAAGGATACAAAATGAAATACAGTAGTGTTCAGAATAATAGTAGTGCTATGTGACTAAAAAGATTAATCCAGGTTTTGAGTATATTTCTTATTGTTACATGGGAAACAAGGTACCAGTAGATTCAGTAGATTCTCACAAATCCAACAAGACCAAGCATTCATGATATGCACACTCTTAAGGCTATGAAATTGGGCTATTAGTAAAAAAAAAGTAGAAAAGGGGGTGTTCACAATAATAGTAGTGTGGCATTCAGTCAGTGAGTTCGTCAATTTTGTGGAACTAACAGGTGTGAATCAGGTGTCCCCTATTTAAGGATGAAGCCAGGACCTGTTGAACATGCTTTTCTCTTTGAAAGCCTGGGGAAAATGGGACGTTCAAGACATTGTTCAGAAGAACAGCGTAGTTTGATTAAAAAGTTGATGAGGGGAGAGGGGAAAATGTATACGCAGGTGCGAACAAAACAGAAAACAACCATCAAAATGGATAGAGGAATAACCAAAATGGCAAAGGCTCACCCATTGATCAGCTCCAGGATGATCAAAGACAGTCTGGAGTTACCTGTAAGTGCTGTGACAGTTAGAAGACGCCTGTGTGAAGCTAATTTATTTGCAAGAATCCCCCGCAAAGTCCTTCTGTTAAATAAAAGACGTGCAGAAGAGGTTACAATTTGCCAAAGAACACATCAACTGGCTTAAAGAGAAATGGAGGAATATTTTGTGGACTGATGAGAGTAAAATTGTTCTTTTTGAGTCCAAGGGCCACAGACAGTTTGTGAGACGACCCCCAAACTCTGAATTCAAGCCACATTTCACAGTGAAGACAGTGAAGCATGGTGGTGCAAGCATCATGATATGGGCATGTTTCTCCTACTATGGTGTTTGGCCTATATATCACATACCAGGTATCATGGATCAGTTTGGATATGTCAAAATACTTGAAGAGGTCATGTTGCCTTATGCTCAAGAGGACATGGCCTTGAAATGGGTGTTTCAACAAGACAATGACCCCAAGCACACTAGTAAACAAGCAAAATCTTGGTTCCAAACCAACAAAATTAATGCCTCGCAGATGTGAAGAAATCATGAAAAACTGGTTATACAACTAAATACTAGTTTAGTGAGTCACAGGATTGCTAAAAGAAAGCAGTTTGAACATAATAGTTTTGAGTTTGTAGCATCAACAGCAGATGCTACTATTATTGTGAACACCCCCTTTTCTACTTTTTTTTACTAATAGCCCAACTTCACAGCCTTAAGAGTGTGCATATCATGAATGCTTGGTCTTGTTGGATTTGTGAGAATCTACTGAATCTACTGGTACCTTGTTTCCCATGTAACAATAAGAAATATACTCAAAACCTGGATTAATCTTTTAAGGCACATAGCACTACTATTATTCTGAACACTACTGTATCTGCACAGAAAACAAATTGCTGTTGACAAAGATCACTATAAAGTTACCACAAAAAAAGTGACATATGTATCTATTTTTAACCACAAAGACTTGGGAGGCAACTTAAAGTTGATCATTTTAATGCAACAAGACCATGTGCAGAAAGTTAAAGTTGTGGCGTAGTGTATTTAGCATTGGTCCCCGTCGTGGCAGAGAGTAGAGTTGAGGCGATCACAAATCCGGCCAATGGAAATGGCAGGGGCGGAGCCAACCCCCAGGCTGGTGGAGGGGATGTCTTGTCAGTGATCTGTAAACAGTGAGAGGTGAGTGAGATCATTGATGTTTAAAGGAATGTAGCCTTATGTTATGATCAATCAATTACATTTACTATTGATCTTATCACATGAATGATGCAAATTAGGAGCAGGTGTGGTTGAAATTAAAGGTCTAGTGGCCACCGAAGCCACTGCCGCATGTTTGCATTGCACAGTGTGATTCACTACCTTTCTGCGAATCAACCATGCACACAGACAGTTGGTTCTCCCTGACCACATGACCGTAACATCTGTATGCTGCAGCCGGGTGACATGTGGGCGTGTCCTTCGTCTCTTCCAGTGGTCTTTGTCTCAGCAGGGCTGCCTGTTAAATCAGGGCTCGAACATGAACAATGCACCTCTCTCTCATGTTCCACATCCGCTGCCTCAATCAATTAATCAGTTAGCAAAATAGCTGGCAATTATTTTTCTGTCGATCAGTTAATTGATTCATCGTTTCAACCCTACATGTGCAGACAGAGCAAAAAAAGCCAAAGAAGAGAGAATACGGGCAGACAGACGTATGATGGAAAATGTTGCAACTGGCTGCAGCATAACGATGAGAGGGAAGAAATGGAGAGGAGGCGCGCAAGACAGAGATTGATGGAGAGTGACAGAAAGGGAAGAAAACAAGTAAGAGGGAGAAGAGGGAGAGGAAGGAGGCAAGGAGAAGCAGATTAGTTTGTTTTCTGCAGCTTGCACTGACATTGAAAGATATGTCGCTACTAATGTCTCAGAAAGCCTTGAATAACACAGCAAACCAATACATATCCTCCTTAATGGGATTTTCGGAGGCGTGTTCGCCCCCCCCTCACATGCACGCAAACAGTACACCATATGGACGCCGCCTGGTGGAAAGATAAAAGGCAAATGGGGAGAAAGAGGGAACAGCTCGCTTGAGGAGTAATTAGAATATTGTCTTCTCATTTGTGATGAGCTGAGGGGTTGATCTCAATTATGAAGCCTTCTCAGGCTTTCCATTTGTCCTCCTCAAGGTTGCCCAGGGACAACAGATGCATGGCGAGCTGCAGAGCGCAATCACAAACCAGCCATTAAACATAACTGTTCTTGTGATGGATCATACAGCCTAGAAAAGCGCGGCCAGTTATGAAGATGTGCGTTTCCATTAGCATGGTGTCGCTGCCTTTTAACCTGTCGCTGCCACGCGCTTATTATTAGCCGTGAAGTACAGTCGCTGTCGCTGGTGTTTATGCATGCGGCGGCGCCGCTGCATCCACGAGTGCGTGGCTTACAGGCTTGTGTTTGTGTCTGTGCACAGATCACTGGAGGCACAGTTCTTGGATTACAGAGGGATGTCGGGGCACAGACAGATTAGACCAACTGGAGAAACAGGAAATATCGCTCAGTGGTGCTAATGAAGCAACACGAAGGGAAGTTGATTACCCAACGTGACCTTGAGGGGCTTTAAAATAAACCCAGGCAAAGTTTGTGAAATGTATAAAGTTGGAGATATCCTATTCTGGATCTTCTGGGTCCACTCGCTGTGTTTTCTTATTTCTGTGTGTCATTAGCTCTAATACCTGAGTGGACCCGTGTGACTCGCTGTGATTATGTGGTGCATTCTCATCGTTTTCCCCTGGCTGGCTGCGAAATTGGAGATGGGGAACAGGAATATAGCACCTTAATAAAAGACCTCCTCTTCCACATTTACAGATGTGATCAGCTTCTCCTCTGAGGGAGCTGAGCTTTGAGCTTAAAGCTGCAGTGTCTATGATATAGAGCCCTCTAGTGGTGAAGTTGCAGATTGCATTGTGCTTGTTTTCTCCTTGCATTTTTTTTTTTTTTTTTTTTTTGGTGATGGAGATTCAAGCTCCCTTGCGAAACATGTAGGATCCTCCATTTTTTATGAAAATGAAGGCTCTCAAACTTGTTAGCTGGCACTAACAACCAGTAGCAAGTGTCTAGGGGAGCAACCACTGGTTCCTCTTCTTTTTCTTTAGTCTTCAAGCTGCACTACAGGACTGCTGTGCAACATGGCGACCTCCAACGAGGGGGTGAGCACGCCCTTGTAAGATATGAAGGTCTCATTCTAAGCTCATGAGACACATCTGTTCATTGTTCCAGGTAACTATACATGAATTAACAGATTGTTATGGATGCTACATTCTATCTCCGCTAATCAACACTCATAAAATTGGACACATTGTAGCTTTACAAGACAGCATCACTTTTCTAAAACCCTATTTATATTGAAATATTGTTAGCAAGTTGTCAGTGAGTATTAGACTCATCTTGTATGAAGTAAAAAATTGTTTTCAAAATTCTTTTGGAAAGGAAATATACAAGGGCTGTCAATAAAGTAACGGTCTTTTTCATTTTTTTCAAAAACTATATGGATTTCATTCATATGTTTTTACGTCAGACATGCTTGAACCCTCGTGCGCATGCGTGAGTTTTTCCACGCCTGTCGGTGACGTCATTCGCCTGTGAGCACTCCTTGTGGGAGGAGTCGTCCAGCCCCTCGTCGGAATTCCTTTGTCTGAGAAGTTGCTGAGAGACTGGCGCGTTGTTTGATCAAAATTTTTTCTAAACCTGTGAGACACATCGAAGTGGACACGGTTCGAAAAATTAAGCTGGTTTTCAGTGAAACTTTTAACGGCTGATGAGAGATTTTGAGGTGATACTGTCGCTTTAAGGACTTCCCACGGTACGCGACGTCGCTCAGCGCTCTCAGCCGCCGTCGTCAGCCTGTTCAAGCTGAAAACCTCCACATTTCAGGCTCTATTGATCCAGGACATCGTGAGAGAACAGAGAAGTTTCAGAAGAAGTCAGTTTCAGCATTTTATCCGGATATTCCACTGTTAAAGGAGATTTTTTTAATGAAAGACGTGCGGACGGGTCCGCGCGTCGGCGGCACAGGAAAAATACCTCCGTGTTGATAACCATTTGTAAAATCCAGGCAGCTTTTGATGGCTTTCAGTGGAGTGAGTATATGAGAAATTGTTTAACAGGCAGGACATGTTCCAACTTGTCCTTAAGGCTTTCAACAGAGGTGTTTTTCCTGTGGCGGAGCGTCGCGGCGCCTGCGTCCCAACGCGCGGACCCGTCCGCACATCTTTCATTAAAAAAATCTCCTTTAACAGTGGAATATCCAGATAAAATGCTGAAACCGACTTCTTCTGAAACTTCTCTGTTCTCCCACGACGTCCTGGATCAATAGAGCCTGAAATGTGGAGGTTTTCAGCTTGAAACAGGCTGATGACGCCGCCTGAGAGCGCTGCACGACGTCTCGCACCGTGGGAAGTCCTTAAAGCGACAGTATCACCTCAAAATCTCTCATCAGCCGTTAAAATTTTCACTGAAAACCAGCTTAATTTTTCGAACCGTGTCCACTTCGATGTGTCTCACAGGTTTAGAAAAAATTTTGATCAAACAAAGCGCCAGTCTCTCAGCAACTTCTCAGACAAAGGAATTCCGACGAGGGGCTAGACGACTCCTCCCACAAGGCGTGCTCACAGGCGAATGACGTCACCGACAGGCGTGGAAAAACTCACGCATGCGCACGAGGGTTCAAGCATGTCTGACGTAAAAACATATGAATGAAATCCATATAGTTTTTGAAAAAAATAAAAAGGACCGTTACTTTATTGACAGCCCACGTACATGGTCACCAACTGGACACCCAGCAGTTGACCTTAAATTAACCAAACTACAGTGGATCCATTCTGGTGGATCCAGAAAGTATTCTCAGTGCTTCACTTTTTCCACATCTTTTTATGTGACAGTCTTATTCCAAAATGGATGAAATTTTTTTTTTCTCAAAATTGTACACACAGTACCCCATAATGACAATATGAAAAAAGGTTGGGTTTTTTTAGATTATTGCAAATTTATTAAAAAATAAATTAAGAAATCAAATGTATAAAAGTATTCACAGCCTTTTCCATGAAGTTCAAAATTGAGCTCAGGTGCATCCTGTTTCCACTGATCACCCTTGAGATACTTCTACAGCTTCATTGGAGTCCACCTGGGGTAAATTCAGTTGATTTCCTCTACTGTACTGTTCTGATTAAAAGGGAGCTGAGCCAAAAGGTGACGCTCTTGATCTACTGGTCAATCTTCATTCCTGCTCTCACCTGTGGTCATGAGGGTTGGATCATGACCAAAAGAGCTAGATCGTGGGTACAAGCGGCTGAAATGGGCTTCCTGGTGTCTCCCTTAGAGATAGGGTGAGAACCTCTGTCATCTGTGGGGAGCTCAGAGGAGAGCCACTGCTCCTCCATGTTGAAATGAGCCAGCTAAGGTGGGTTGGGCTTCTGGTAAGGATGCCCCCTGGGTGCCTCCCTAGGGAGGTGTTCTAGTCGCGGCCATCTAAGAGGACACCCCGGGGAAGACCCAGGATTACGTGGAGAGATTATATCTCCACACTGGCCTGGAAACGCCTTGGGATCCCCCAATCAGAGGTGGTCAATGTGGCCCAGTAGAGGGAAGTTTTGGGTCACCTGCTGAAGCTGTTGCCCCTGCGACCCGATCCTGGATAAGCGGTTGAAGATGAGTGAGTGAGTGAGTGGACATGATTTGGAAAGATACACACCTGTCTACATATAAGGTCCCACAGTTGACAGTGCATGTCAGAGCACAAACCAAGCATGAAGTAAAAGGAATTGGCTGCAGACCTCCAAGACCGGATTGTCTCGAGGGACAAATCTGGGGAAGGGTACAGAAACATCTCTGCTGCTTTTGAAGGTCCCAATGCTCATGGTTGCCTCCATCATCTGTAAATGGAAGATGTTAAGATCCACCAGGACTCCGAGAGCTGGCCGACCGTCTAAACTGAGTGTATGGGGGAGAAGGCCCTTAGTTAGGAATGTGCCTGATGGTCACTCTGTCAGAGCTCCAGCATTCCTCTAGAGAGAGGAGAACCTTCCAGAAGGACAACCGTCTCTGCAGCAATCCACCAATCAGGCCTGTATGGTAGAGTGGCCAGACAGAAGTCACTCCTTAGTAAAAGGCACATAAACAGGCACCATCCCTACAGTGAAGCATGGTGGTGGCAGCATCATGCTGTGAGGATGTTTTTTCAGCAGCAGGAACTGGGAGACTAGTCAGGACTGAGGGAAAGATGAATGCAGCAATGTACAGAGACATCCAAGATGAAAACCTGCTCCAGAGCGCTCTTGACCTCAGACTGAGGCGACGGTTCATCTTTCAGCAGGACAATGACCCTAAACATACAACCAAGATATCAAAGGAGTGGCTTCAGGACAACTCTGTGAATGTCCTTGAGTGGCCCAACCAGAGCCTGAATCTGACTGAACATCTCTGGAGAGATCTGAAAATGATTGAGCACCGACGCTCCCCATCCAACCTGATGGAGCTTGAGAGGTGCTGCGAAGAGGAATGGACCAACCTGACCAAAGATAGGTGCACCATAGGCATCATAGTCAAGAAGACTTGAGATTGTCATTGCTGCCAAAGGTGCATCAACAAAGTATTTAGCAAAAGCTGTGAATACTTATGTACATGTGATTTTTTAGTTTGTTTTTTATAAATTTGCAAAAGTGTGTCATGTGTCCAAAAAAAAAAAAAAAAAAAAAAATCTTCTTTCACACTGTCATTATGGGGTATTATGTGTAGAATGTTGAGGAACAAAATAATTTCATCCATTTTGGAGTAAGGCTGTAACATAAAAAAGAAAAGTCAGAAAAGTCTTTGCTGGATCATTTTTATTGGACAGTATGTGGCTGCAGGACTCTGGTCGATAGCTTTTGCCTCAGCTGGAAGAAATTTAGGATTTGGCCACTGCTGCAGAAAAAGCTGAAACTGCCTCCACTGAAGCTCATCACAGAGCTCCCGACATGAGCGAAGTTCCAGACTGAAGATGATAGAAAGTGAATTGGATAAAGAAAAAAAAAAACACTCAGTGTTGGTGGTGGATGTGCAGACTGTAGCTGGTACCAATACGGGGAAAACATCGATTTCCTGGACTGAGCATTAAATCAACTGAAACGTGGCCTTCAAACAAGTGTGTGTTTCAGCACCTGCTTACACACACATTTAAACTGGATTAATGAAGTGGACTGTGTGAATGGCCATTTTAGATTAGATAAGTGGAAGAAGAAAGATCAGAGCATCAAAACAGAGAATGTACCACAAAGATGTTTCAGCCGTCTGAGCTCACAGTGTGAAGAAACGCAAATCACAAGGTTTAAAAACATGGATTCTAAACCGGTTACATTTGTTCCGTGAATCTGATTGGTTAATCATGTGAGATTTCCGACCATAAAATATCAAGTCGACAGTGGCAAAATAGTCAACGGTTTCACATTTGATATATTACTCCGCGCCCTGACCGCTTTGCTACGCAGATGTCAACATTCAACCGTTTCACATTTGATGTATTACTCCGCGCCCTGACCACTTTGCTACACGCATGTCAATAAAGGCACTGCAGCGACGACGCTGTTGCTATGGTAAGCTCTGCCGACCGAATTACTTACAGAAGAATAAACCGTGCAAATGAAGGAATTGGACTAGAATGGGAATAACCCCCTTGTGTCTGATGATTTGCGGATGTTAATGCTGGATTACATTCGCAAATAGCCGTTTACATTCATTTTGATAACCTATCTGGAATGAGTTTCTTTAAAATTTTAACCATAAGTCAAAACTGCCTTGCTGTGCATGACTCCTCCGACACGTCTGCACGACCATATGGCTCTGAAAATAAATTATGTTTTTTCCCTTTCTCTCTCTCCCTCTCCCTCTCCTTATTCCCCCTCCCTTCTTCCCTCCTTTCTGGTCACCAGGTCTCTTTTGCTGAGAGAAGGCTGATCTTAGACAGAAGCGCTGGGTCGTACTTGTTTCTGATTGCCTTTGAATTTACTCAGAAATATTAGTAGCTGCCAGTGTCCTGAAGTCAATACTAAAACTTTTCAGTTTAGCTTTTAGCTGTAACTTCTGCTAAATTTTTTAGGGGATTTTCGGTTTAGTTTTATACAAGTTAACTTTTCAGTTAGTGGATTAACCATCATCAAAGCTAACTTTTTGGTTCTTTGGTTCGCTGTACCCACCACTGACCACAAGCATGGCCAAAATAATAATAATAAAGCCTTTATTGTCATTGTAGATATATACATAAAATGAAATTTGTCCTCTGCATTTACCCATCCTAATTACAGTTAGATACAATCCACCCACTAGGTGCAGTGGGCAGCCACAGTCCGGCGCCCGGGGACCAACTCCAGATGTAGAGACGCTGCTTTGGTCAGGGGCAGAGAAAGGAGTAGAGCCTAAATAAGCAGGTTTTTGATTGTGGTTTTAGCCTCCTCTGTACCATGCTAAAAACGTTAGTCATTTAACGCAAAACTTTAGCCAACTCAGCCACTTTGCGCAAAGACTAATGTCAAACAATTCGTCACTTAAGTGAGTTCATTCAGCTAAACAAGATTAGACTGCTTTATTAAGCCAGGCCAGGTACTAAACCTGCAGTTGTGACAGGAAATTCATCTGTGTACCCAACGCAGTCTCATGCCATTTCTTGATATTTCATGAAATATAGTAGATTTTTGTGATGGTATCATGAAAAAATGATGTGAGACTGGGCTGGGTGTGCAGCCTGTGTGAAATCAACATGCTGATCCATATTGGCCCCGAACAAAAAAGAAGCCGAGAGATGTTACATACAGGTGTAGTTGTCCTCGCCCAGTAACTGCTGGGATGGGCTCCAGCTCCCCCATCACCCTTAATTAGAATGTGTGTGTGTGTGTGTGTGTGTGTGTGTGTGTGTGTGTGTGTGTGTGTGTGTGTGTGTGTGTGTGTGTGTGTGTGTGTGTGTGTGTGTGTGTGTGTGTGTGTGTGTGTTGAACGCTTCCTGTTCCAGTGTTATCGATCCCGTTCCCCGTTAAGTCAGGTCTTGCTGGTTGCGAAGTTGTCGTGGAGGGATATCACATCAACAGAGATTTAAATCAACCACACCTTTGAAGGAGGTTTGTCAAAGCACTCTGAGGAGAAAAAAACCCAGTCAACAAAGTATCTGAAGTCTCTTTAGTGTTGGCTACAGTCCCACGGGGCAATTAATTTGGATTATGATCAAAGAACAGCAGCAGTGTTACGCAACACTAAGAGAACCTCTGTTCACTTTGTACCTTCATTAAAAAACAAATAAAATAACACACCACTGATGCTTGCAAATGCAAGGGCAGGAAGAGAACTGCAGATGCTTTGGTGGTGTTTACGGCGGTCTCTAAATAGATGGGTGGTCGAGTGCCAGCAGGCTAATGTGGAAGCGAGCGAGATGGTGATCTGGATGGATGCTGTGATACTCATTAACCCATTAGCTGAAGTAACATCTGGACACCCACAGCCATCTGCAGCACGTATCCTCTCTAACCACCACTATTTAACCTGACGGAAACCACTCGTAGACTACTGCAGCCGCACAGCCGACACTTTACTTCATCATTAAAGTAAACTGTCTTTACTTGATTGTTGTTTGTTCATATTATAAAATGTTTTGTGTTTTACTAGTTTTTTTCTGCAGGCTTTAAAAAGGCATAAATACTTTTGCTTCACTCATGAAATAAAACAGGATCTCTGTTTCATAACTAGTGTGGCCAAACAACTTGCATGCTTGTGCACCTGCACTGTAACCTTCCCATAAATAATGTATCTTTTACTTTTTTCATTGTTACTAAAGTATTTATTGTGTATGAATCCAAACACTCCATTCACTTGTGTTGTATCATGTTTCAACACCAGAGGGAGTAAACAGCTGTGAGGAAACATTTCTTTTGCAACAGTTGGTGATGTGATGAGGCACTATTTTGGCACAGCATGTAATGCCATCCTTTTGGTTTAGACTTCAAAACAATGGTAGAGAAGCTTGAATCTTCGACTGGACTGGGTTGCTTGACGCGAGGATGTTCGCTTCAAATTCCTCAGCTAAAATTCTTGCTCTGGTAGTCTGACGTCTGTCTGACTCTTGTAGAGAAGAATAAACAGAAGCCACAAAAGCTGGAATTTTAAACCTAACCAGACCCCTCCTACCGAGAGGCAGACTGCTAAGGCTAGTGACTAAACAATAGCTCTAATAGCACCTATTGTGCTCTAGTTAGCACCCTCCTAATGACAGGGAAGCTGTCCCTCCTAATGATGGAACGGACGCCTCTCCTGATGGCTCCCTTGACGACTCTACTGATGACGTGAATGACTCATTACCATGAACAAAAGACTGAAACTGCTTTGACCTGAGTACCCATTTGTAAACAGGGGACAAAACGTGTCTCAGACCCCTCCCCGGTTAAGGCTGGGTTTCAACTGCTTCACATAGAATGCCTCCTTGACCCCTCTCTCAAACCATTTCTTCTCTCTGGCTAAGATTTTAACTTCCTTGTCCTCAAACATGTGGTTAGTGTCTTTAAGGTGGAGATGAACTGCAGACTGAGGTCCACTGGCTCCCTCTCTGCGGTGCTGGTATAGCCTTTTGTGTAAAGGTTGCTTAGTCTCACCTATGTAGTGTTCGTTACAGTTTTCCTGACATCTGATAGAATACACTACATTGCTCTGTTTGTAACTAGGGATCCTGTCCTTAAGGTGAACTAATTTCTGTCAAGCCAGGCATCTCTCCGACAGGGTTCTTACACAGACAGAAAAGGATGTGCTCGCAAAAGGACTAAATTTCTCAGTGACCCCTAAACATATACCGAAAGTAGATTACATCACTGCAGTAGAGTCAGCCATTAAACATAACAGTTTGTCAGAGTCAGAAGCTGGGGACCTCTGGCTAAGAGTCACAGCAGTGCTGAACAGAGCTAAGCCTCCTCCATCCAACATCACAGGAGAAGAACGGAAAACTTTGGCAGCACTGCGGAAGAACCAAAGCATCCTTATCCTGCCAGCGGATAAAGGCAGATGCACGGTGGTCCTGAACACATTGGACAACGAGGCCAAGACCAACAGCTTGCTCAGTGACTCCAATACATATGAATGTCTTAAGAGAGACCCCACAAGTGGCTATAAGAAGAAAATCATTAGCTACCTCCAAAACCTGGAGAAGAGGGACTCATCGACAGGCAGGCATACTACAGACTGTACACTGGGGATGTCACTCCGTGCACTCTATGGACTGCCCAAAATTCACAAACAGGACGTGCCACTCAGTCCTATTGTATGTAGCACAGATTCCATCACATACAATTTGGCCAAGCACCTCAAGTGGATTTTGGCTCCTCTAGTGGGTAACTCAGACCACCATGTGGAGAACACACAAGATTGTGTGAACAAGATCAAGGACCTGCAGCTGGAGGCAGATGAAACTATGGTATCATTTGATGTGACATCGTTGTTCACCAGCATCCCCACCTCTGAGGCCGTCTCAGCTGTGAGGTAGAGACTGCTGGAGGATGTGTCTCTACTTGAAAGGACCAAACTCACACCAGACCACATCTGCCAACTGTTGGAGATCTGTCTTAACACCACGTATTTCCTGTTTAGCGGGAATTACTACAGGCTGGTTGTGCGATGGGGTCTCCGGTATCTCCCATTGTGGCCAATCTGTACATGTAGCGAGTGGAGAAGACAGCCTTGACGTCTTTCACAGGCATCCCTCCCAGTCACTGGTTCAGATATGTTGATGACACATGGGTTAAAATCAAGCAACAGGAGGTTGAGGACTTTACAGAACACATCAACCCGGTGGACTCCAATAACAAGTTCACACGTGAACTTGCCAGAAACAACCATTTAGCCTTCTTGGACTGTGATGTTACGATTGGAGAGAACAGGCAGCTCCAGACAGGGGTTTACAGAAAACCCACTCACACTGACCAATATCTGCTCTTTGGCTCAAACCACCCCCTTGAACACAAGCTCGGGGTGATCAGGACTCTTCAACACAGAGCCCTACAGGTGCCCACAACTGCAGAGGAAAGGGCTAAAGAACAACTTGTCTGGAAAGCCCTCACAGTATGTGGGTACCCATGATGGTCCCTGGACAAAGTGCGGAAGTCCCAGAGAACAAAGACACCAGATAGACAAGAGACGGAGACAAGAAGAAGAGTGTCTCTCCCTTATTTAGCAGGAGTAGGGGAAAAACTACAGAGGATTTTCAGACAGCACAAAATCCCAGTTTACTTTAAACCGGTTAACACCTTGAGACAGAAATTAGTTCACCCTAAGGACAGGATCTCTAGTTACAAACAGAGCAATGTAGTGTATTCTATCAGATGTCAGGAAAAGTGTAACGAACTGTAACTGTAACTACATAGGTGAGACTAAGCAACTTTTACACAAAAGGCTATACCAGCACCACAGAGAGGGTGCCAGTGGACCTCAGTCTGCAGTTCATCTCCACCTTAACGACACTAACCACACATTTGAGGACAAGGAAGTTAAAATCTTAGTCAGAGAGAAGAAATAGTTTGAGAGAGGGGTCAAGGAGGCATTCTATGTGAAACAGTTGAAACCCAGCCTTAACCGGGGAGGGGGTCTGAGACACGCTTTGTCCCCTGTTTACAATGGGGTACTCAGATCAAAGCAGTTTCAGTCTTTTGTTCATGGTAATGAGTCATTCACGTCATCAGGAGAGTCGTCAAGGGAGCCATCAGGAGAGGTGTCCATTCCATCATTAGGAGGGACAGCTGCCCTGTCATTAGGAGGGTGCTAACTAGAGCACAATAGGTGCTAATTAGAGCTATTGTTTAGTCACTAGCCTTAGCGGTCTGCCTCTCGGTAGGAGGGGTCTGGTTAGGTTTAAAACTCCAGTTTTTGTGGCTTCTTTTTATTCTTCTCTACAAGAGTCAAGACAGAAGTCAGACTACCAGAGCAGGAATTTTAGCTGAGGAAGCTTCTGCGATTTGAAGCTAAACGTCCTTGCGTCAAGCAACCCAGTCCAGTCGAAGATTCAAGCTTCTCTACTATGGAAACCACCTGGGCAACTGAGAGCCTACACAGAAACTTCAAAACAATGTTCCAAACATATGGAGGGGTTGCAGATGTTTAAAAATGTTGGGAATCCTGTCTGGAGTTCGCTGTCACTACTTTGCAGTACTGATGAAAAATTTAGTATCCACCCCAGCCACATGTTCTAGCCATTCTTTAATTCATATTTTACTTTCTCATTCTGTTGTATATTTCAGATTTTCCATACTGTGCCATGCTGCATATATTTGTTAATGATTTGTGGAAATTAAGTGAAAGACACATTCAATGACTGGAAATGTTCATGTATCCATCTCCCAACGTGTCAAACACAACTGGCTGTAAAAGTGATGACGTATAAAAAATAAATGGCGATAATTCCTAAATAGTGTTATTTTTGATAAAGCCCTTAGTTTGGAGCTGAAAATTCTTTCATTTCACCTTCATTGTGGTTGAGGCAGCAACTTGTGATTATTTCTATAATATATTAATTGAGAAAATAAAAGATCAATTCATCGATTTGTTATTAGGTCCATTAAATGTCAGAAAATGTGGAAAAATGTTGATCATTGTTTTCCAGAGTCTAACTTGATGCCATTGAATGTGTTGTTTTATTCACAACCCAAAGATGTTCAGTTTGCTGCCAGAGTAAAGAAATTAATAAAATAAACCAGAAAAGTATTCAAACTGAAGAAGCTGAAATGAGAGAATTTGGATTTTGTTGTTGTTAAGGATAAATGACTGAAAACAATCAATTAATCCTCAAAGTAGTTGCCAGTTAATTTAAGTCAGTTGTTGCAGTGTGGTGGTGCACACATGCAAACTACCAAAAAAAAATGTTGTTTCCCAAAAATTATAGAGCCAACTGTATATTTAACTGTAAAACGTCAACATACCATATTTATTGGAGTATGTCGAGGCTTTTTTACAAATTTGAGGAGTCGTGTGACTTGTATTCTGGTGTGACTTATATACTGAAAAATTTGTATTAATAATACTATTTATATCAGACTTTCACAGGAATCAAAGCACAAAACAAAATAAACTCTAATAATAAAAGAATAAATGGCAACAGTAGAAAGTACACAACAACAACACACAAAAATCCCAAATTAAAGAGAATACAGAAAAAAGGTGCGATTTATACTCTGGGAAATACTGGAAATGTTGCAAATAAACACACTGATATTTTACTGTATTTAAATATTCAAACACTCTCTGTTAACTGATTTCAACATTTAATCTCGAGTTGTTGTGAACACCTCAGGTGGCTGTACCCCTGTGACATTACTGATCCTGAAGTGGTATGTATTGGTTGATTCTTATTGATCATTTTGTAGTTGCATATGTTTCCTGTTTGTTCACATTATAATTAGAAACTCCTGAAAATAAACTCATGGACATTTAAAACATGACAAAACTATTCATTCTTGTTACCACTCATACAGACACTCGCTGGTCCATCCGCACATCATTTGTTTTCTCACACACTGTCTGATCGTTGACTTACGGCACACACACACACACACACACACACACACACACACACACATTACACTCTCAGGGACACACTGAACCCGGTCGCCCCCACAAGTCTTTAATTTTCCAGCTGTGTAGGCAAGCAGCGGTGGGCAGTTTGTCCCCCGACAAGGGTCACTGACCCAGGGGAGAGAGCTCTCTGAGTCTCGCCTGCCTGCCTGGATGACAGGAGCGCGGGCGGCCAGATAAACACTTGAAGAAGGAAAGGGAAAGCAGAGAGGTGAGTAAGAGGTGGTGCAGACACGAGGGAGGGACTGAAGGGGAGTGGATGATGAAGGAAAGGATGGAGCAAGGTCGGAGGTGAGGATGAGAGAGTGGGGAATGTGATGTTGGCGGTGGGGGGGCAGTGAACCGCAGCATGATGGATCACGATGTTGGCGGATCAGACGGGTGTTGTGAGGGCTCGGCTCGGCTTGTCAAGCACAGCTTTTGTCAGAAAGAAACACAAAGAAAAACTCAGACAACACCAAAGTAATCTGAAGGCCTAATGCATTTTTTTTTATATATACTATTTGTAGGTGTCAAACTGATTCCAGAAAGGGCCAAGAGGGTGCAGGTTTTCTCTGTAACCACCAACTCCAGCAGGTGATTTCACTGATGAACTCTTCCATCTGCTCAAAAGTGATGTTCATCAGTGAAATCACCTGCTGGAGTTGGGTGGTTACAGAAAAAACCTGCACCCTCTTGGCCCTTTCTGGAATCCGTTGGCACCTAATGGAACGAGTTGCCAGTGTGAAGCTAATCGTCAGATATCCATAATCTAACTTCACAAGTACAAAGTTAAATTCAGCCTGAGGAACATATATTAGGAGAAATCTTTATTTGCTTGCTGTCGAACTCAATAAGCTATGTTTTAAGCATCATAACTAGCTAGGCCTAATACATAATACGCATGTATATATATATGAAACTGGGTTAGAAATGATAAAAATTATAAATCACGTAACAGTGTGGAAGAATATTCCAACATAAATTCAGGACAAAGAGAGGAAAAAAAGCCAAGTTTGTATGGTTATTGTCTGATTTATGTAACCCCATGAATTTATGTATGTGGTCGGCACGCTGAAACAAATCAGGAGTTGGACCTGCCTTTCATGCAGATGTACTCCATTGCTCAGGAAAATGTTGTACACGCAATTTCACTTCTATCTCGCTGCACCTCCAACACGCACACAGGTCATTGACCCGTCGAAGGTGGAGCCATTTTCAATTTGGGTTTTCATTCTGTTCGTCTCAGAGTGATGCATTGCAGTGGAGCTCTGTGCAGCCTTTTCCTTCAACGTTCACTTGGCAACCAAACTGCAGTAATAGAGCTTAGGTGAAGGGCGATTAAGACACAGAAACTCTTAACGTGAGTGCAAAATCTCATCAGTGGGCTGATGGGCAATAAGCTGGTTTTCTCTGATATCAGGTGTAGCAGTTTATATTAACGCAGACCATAGGTTTGTGTGAATGTGGATGCACTTATCACTGTGTGTATATGGACTATTGGCAGCCAAAGAAAATGGCCAAAACGCATCATAAAAATCACTGCAGGAGCTCAGGTGGATCTGAACAGGTGATTTATTTTTAATCCACAGTGAAACACATTTGCGACAGTGGTGTCCTGCCTCTCACAATAAAAGCCCTGATATTTCAGCCAACAAAGGACATCTGATTAATTATTTAGCATCACCCCAAGACGTCTGTAACACATCATAAGTGCTATGCTTGATGACCAAATATAGTGCACACTTTCAGCAGTAAACGCAAACAAATGGGGTCAGTATATTTGTAATCCATAAACCATCCAGACATACGAACAAACCCTATTATTTTTCTATTTGAATGCATATTTTATTCACCTTTATTGTATTGGTGAGAAGCTTCACACTTTGCTGAAGGCAGTAATGAAAAAGTGATGCACCAAGTGTTGTTCCAGCAGTTTGTGGTACTTTCAGGAGTATTTGTGTGCATTGTATTCTTTGCTGCTTCCACTTGCATGCTTTGTGAACACAGAATCATTTCCGCACCAGAAAACCTCTCACTTCTGATCTTTCCATCTCAATGACTGCACTTGTATCTCAAATGGAATGAGAAATACCACTGTGATTGGTTAATTTTTATATTATGACCACAGCATGGCCATTACCAAGCCCTCTGCACCCCTATGCCCTAGTTGCATTCAGATTTTGCACCACATAAGTTGTAAGAATGAGTTCAGAAAATTCTTTAAACCTTGGACAAAGCCTCCACCAAGCTTGGTCTTCACAGAAACCCGAACACGACAGAGGTCATGTATCAGCCTCCACCCAACATGGTTAATCCAAAGCTTCCTGCTGTGAAACTACACGGACAGGTCCTGGAGAGTGTGACCCACTTTCCAGACCTGGACAGCCATGTGTCATCAAACACCAACATCAATGATGAGATCCAGTGCCGATTCATGTGTGCAGGAACTGCTTTTGGCCACCTTCACACAACCGAGACAGCCAACACAAGACAACAACCCATGTCTACACAGCTGTCATCATGCCAACACTGCTGTACAGATCTGAGATCAGAACCACCTGCCAGAGTCACCCGAAGACCCTCGAATAATTCTATTAACACTGGCCGAGGAGTATCCTTTGCATCAGGTGGAAGGCTACCATACCAACATCAGCATCCTGAATGAAGCCAAGCCCCAGAGCATCTAGTGCATCATCATCAAGAACCAGCTTGGTGGTGGGTCACGTCGTTAGGATGGATGACAGTCAACTTCCCAAGCAGATCTTCTACTCCTAGCTGAGGGAAGGAAAATGATTTTTCAATTCAATTTCAATTTATTTTCTTTTATATAGCGCCAAATCACAAGAAAGTTGCCTCAAGGCGCTTCACACAAGTAAGGTCTAACCTTACTAACCCCCAGAGCAACAGTGGTAAGGAAAAACTCCCTCTGAGGAAGAAACCTCAAGCAGACCAGACTCAAAGGGGTGACCCTCTGCTTGGGCCATGATACAGACATAAATTACAGAACAATTGACAGAAACAATTCACAAAATGAACATACAGGAAATGCTGTTGGTGGACAGGACAGGAAGGTCTCCAGCACAAATACAACTGCACCTTAAACAGAGAGAAAAAAAAAAAACAGAATCAGGCATCAGAAAGACAAGAAATACAGTATAATTTGCCAGCATTAAACAACAAGAAAAACAGGAAATACTAAGGTGATCGCTGGCAACTAGCCCTAGCCTTCACTAAAAGACGCAGAATTTTGGTAAAGTTGAGGCCGCGGCATGCTCTGTTTCATAATAAAATTAATTAAAAGAGTAAAAAGTGTAAAACAAAACTATACCAGTATGCTAGCTATACGAAAGGGAAAATAAGTGCGTCTTAAGTCTGGACTTGAAAGTCTCCACAGAATCTGACTGTTTTATTGACGCAAGGAGATCATTCCACAGAACAGGGGCACGATAAGAGAAAGCTCTATGACCTGCAGACTTTTTATTCACCCTAGGGACACAAAGTAGTCCTGCACCCTGAGAAAGCAAAGCCCGGGCTGGTACGTAAGGTTTAATTAGGTCAGCTAGGTAGGGAGGTGCCAGTCCATGAACAATTTTATAGACTAGTAGCAGAACCTTAAAATCTGATCTCACTGGGACAGGAAGCCAGTGAAGAGATGCCAAAATGGGTGTAATGTGGTCGAACTTTCTGCTTCATGTCAAAAGTCTGGCTGCAGCATTTTGAACCAATTGGAGAGCCCTAATGTTGGACTGCGGTAAACCAAAAAATAGAACATTGCAGTAGTCCCATCTAGAAGAGATAAACACATGGATCAGGGTCTCAACATCAGCCATAGACAGAATGGGATGAATCTTTGCTGTATTTCGCAGGTGGAAGAAAGCTGTCCACTTAATATTTCTAATGTGGAGGTCAAAGGACAATGTAGGATCAAAAATTACCCCAAGGTTCCTCACTTTGTCAGTGTGATGTATGACACACAAGCCTAGCCTTAGCATTAACTGGTCAAATTGATGCTGATGTCTCACTGGACCAAGAACCATCATTTCAGTCTTATCAGAGTTTAAAAGTAGGAAGTTTCTAGACATCCAACTTCTCACTGTTGCAAGGCAATCTTCAAAGAATTTTATGTGAATGAGATTATCAACAGTTATCGGCATGTATAACTGAGTATCATCAGCATAGCAGTGAAAGGTAATTCCGCAATATGTGCCCAAGGGGTGCTATTTAAAGGGTTGAAAAGCAGGGGACCTAAGACAGACCCCTGTGGAACCCCAAATTTCATGTCACTAAAGTTAGAGGTAGTGTTACTGTACAAAACACAGTAAGAACGACTGGTCAGGTATGACATCAACCATGCAAAATGATTTTCCAGCCTATCAAGTTGAATATGATGATCCACTGTATCAAATGCAGCATTGAGATCTAACAGCACCAGAACTGTAGTGGTGTCCAAATCTACTGTAAGCAGAAGATCATTCACCACTTTAGTGAGAGCCATCTCTGTGGAATGATAGTTTCTAAAAGCAGACTGCAGTGGCTCAAAGAGATTATTCTCAGTAAGATGCCGTGACACCACTTTTTCCACAATTTTAGAGCAAAATGATAGATTTGATATCGATTAGTTTTTCAACTGTCAGCCAGACAAGGGCAGAAATAAACACTGCAAGGATCTCCTGAAGCACAACGGCAAGACCTGCTCAACTGACTAGAAGAACAAGTGATGAAATGATCTACAGATGAGTGGAAGTCTTTTAATAAAATCTCAATGAACAACACAGAGGAGAAGAGGAGGAAGATGAAGGGAGAGAGAGCAAGATCCTGACGGGCAGAAGCTTCCTGCAAGCAACCACGTGCAGCATCTGTCAAAAAATGTTGTGTGTCAAGACCGGGCCTGTTCAGTCACCTCTGCATCCACCATCCCTCTCCGGCATGCGACCAAGAGACCATTTTCCTTGTCACTGAGAGATTGCCACAATGACAGTCATGACTTAAAATTACAGTGTGTATGATTTAGGGGTGTTTATCAGAAATGGAATACAGCCTTCGTAACCTTCTCTTCATTTATGTGTAAATTAAGTTTGACAAGCCTTGTTTTTGTGAAATGAAGAATCATACACATTTATCACTAGAGACGGCAAGAGAACGTTGCCAAAAAAGTGACAACAAGAAGGAAGACCAAACTGTGATGGGTTTATGCAATCTGCAACCCCACCACTAGGTGGCAGTAAATCATACACATTGTGGCTTTCATTGTAAAATCAGTGTGTTAGGTTATGACACACAACTCGCAAGTATAAATTAGCTTGCTGTCAGTAACGCCGAGTTCTGTGACTTTTTATTTACAGTTCTTGGACCTAATTGGCTTAAATGAATCCTTCACTTTTTGACATGCATTTTCTTTCTATGTGTATTCCCTACTATAAAACCCTGCTGGTTTGAATTATGCAAATGGAATCTGTGGCTCAGCCTTGTTTAGTGCTGCTTTTCTTGGATTAATCTTGTCCAATTACAGGAGCAAAGAATTTGAAGCCATTTGTGAGAGCTGCACGGTAAATGTTGAGCCAGCTCAGCGGGTCAGTTCATGACGCCATGAGTGCGATCAGAGCGCTTAGTGCCCCGTGCTCACCAGATAAACCAGTCAGACCACAGGAGTGCTGAAGTCATAACTGTGACATTGCATTCAACTGGCAAACTGCAATAAAAAAAAGGGGCATTTTAATCCAGACATTTGTCATGCTCCCAAATTAAAAGACCCCTGCAGTGACCTCATCTGTTTATGTAAAACACTCATTCAGATGCTGTGTAGTTCCACAGTTTCCTGTCACATTAAGAGCAGATTGTCATGTAACAACAGCCCTGGAATATTCAGGAAAAATGACAGTCTTTGGTTTATAATCAAGAACATGCCCACAGGGCTGTGGAGCATAATAATGTAAAATGTTGATACGTTTAAATCTATATTAGTACAAAATGGGCATTTACTATTGATAAAAAAAACAGATCTCTGCAGAGTTATTGCAAATTAAAGATAAAGAAGCTGATGTTCATCTGTTGTTTTTGTTTGTTTGTTTTCTTTGTTTTTCTCCTGTCAGTCAGTAAGGTTGAATTGTCCAAAGAAAAAAGGTTACTGTTTGGGATTCTAATGTTAAAGGTGTTTTAAAAGGAATTTTAAGCAACAACATAGCAGCCAACAACTGTTTTCTTTGTAAGAACAACATTGAAACTGCATAGAAAATGTAGCAACTCCCTTTGTATCTGTTGGAATCTGAGCTTTTCTGTTTCTGTGTTTGGTAACAGGACTGGCTACATTTGTGTGCTTAGTCCAGTTAAGTTCCGTGCACGCACATTTAATGCATGTGAGTCCCACCATGTAAACCCGTTGTTGTTCCCTGTTTATGGACAGACAGTGGAGTGGGACCACCCACACAGCTCTGTGCATTCACAGTGATCATGAGCAACCTTCCTGAAATTGTCCCTTCAAGAAACCACATTCAGAGGCTAAAAAGCTGAAGTGAGGAGGCAAGATGTGTAATATATAAAATTTCTGTATATATATAACATTACTGGAAACAATTTTTCAAAAATGTACTTCCTGAATCCCATTAACTTTCATTCCTTCTACTTGAAACTTCCTTCAAATATATAATCCTTGACATCGTCGTGCATATTAGTATTATTATTATTATTCAGCTTTCATATATTAGCTTTTTCTGTAGTTAAAACTTTGTAGTAACCTCATAATATGTACATGTTAAATGAATTCTGCAGTGAGTGTATACAGTCCTGTTTCAAATCATGTTAAATCAACTATCACAGTGTTCAATCAAGTTGATCAGTTTTAACAGTTGATGTAACACTGCAGTGGGACTGTATTTACTCACTGCACAGTGAATTTAACTCTGCAGTGGAAAGCTGCGTGTCCGGATGGCGTGTCAGGACGGGTGATGAGGGAATGTGCAGCTCAGTTAGCTGGTGTGTTTACAAACATTTTCAACCAGTCCCTGAGCCAGGCTGCTGTCCCCCCCGCCTGAAGTCCTCTATTATTATCCCCCTCCCTAAGAAGACCAGGATCAGTGATCTGAAGACTATCGCCCGGTGGCACTAACTCCAATTATTATGAAGTGCTTCAAAAAGTCAGTCCAGGCCTACATCACTTCCTGCCTTCCCCCTGGGTTTGACCCTCACCAGTTTGCTTATCGTGTGAGCACGTCACGGAGGATGCCATCATTATGGCTCTACATGCTGCTCTGTCCCATCTGGAGCAGCAGGGGAGCTAATGTGAGGCTGCTCTTTGTGGACTTTAGCTCAGCATTTAATACCATTCTTCCAAGCAGGCTGGTGATTAAGTTGTTGGACCTGGTGGTGTCCCACTCCATTTGCCGGTGGATCTTGGACTTCCTCACAGACCGCTCTCAGAGGGTGAGAGTTGGCCCTCACATCTCTTCGGCCATTAGCCTCAGCACCGGCTCCCTCAGGGCGCGTGCTGAGTCCTTTGCTCTACACCCTCTACACCTATGACTGCACCCCCTCTCACTTCAGCAACAATATCATTAAGTTTGCTGATGACACTACTGTGGTGGGACTCATTTCTGGTGAGGATGAGTCCGCCTATAGAGAGGAGGTGCAGCGGTTGTCTCTGTAGGGAGAACAATTTGATCCTCAACACCTCAAAGACAAAGGAGATGGTGGTGGACTATAGAAGGAGGAAAACAGTCATCCAGCCACTGGTCATCGATGGGGACTGTGTGGAGTGGGTCTCTGAATTTCGTTTTCTGGGTGTATTTGAGAGACGACCTGACTTGGAGCACAAACAGGTTGCGAAGTTGTCGTGGAGGGATATCACATCAACAGAGATTTAAATCAACCACACTTTGAAGGAGGTTTGTCAAAGCACTCTGAGGAAAAAAAACCCAGTCAACAAAGTATCTGAAGTCTCTTTAGTGTTGGCTACAGTCCCACGGGGCAATTAATTTGGATTATGATCAAGAACAGCAGCAGTGTTACGCAACACTAAGAGAACCTCTGTTCACTTTGTACCTTCATTAAAAAACAAATAAAATAACACACCACTGATGCTTGCAAATGCAAGGGCAGGAAGAGAACTGCAGATGCTTTGTGGGTTTACGGCGGTCTCTAAATAGATGGGTGGTCGAGTGCCAGCAGGCTAATGTGGAAGCGAGCGAGATGGTGATCTGGATGGATGCTGTGATACTCATTAACCCATTAGCTGAAGTAACATCTGGACACCCACAGCCATCTGCAGCACGTATCCTCTCTAACCACCACTATTTAACCTGACGGAAACCACTCGTAGACTACTGCAGCCGCACAGCCGACACTTTACTTCATCATTAAAAAACTGTCTTTACTTGATTGTTGTTTGTTCATATTATAAAATGTTTTGTGTTTTACTAGTTTTTTTCTGCAGGCTTTAAAAAGGCATAAATACTTTTGCTTCACTCATGAAATAAAACAGGATCTCTGTTTCATAACTAGTGTGGCCAAACAACTTGCATGCTTGTGCACCTGCACTGTAACCTTCCCATAAATAATGTATCTTTTACTTTTTTCATTGTTACTAAAGTATTTTGTGTATGAATCCAAACACTCCATTCACTTGTGTTGTATCATGTTTCAACACCAGAGGGAGTAAACAGCTGTGAGGAAACATTTCTTTTGCAACAGTTGGTGATGTGATGAGGCACTATTTTGGCACAGCATGTAATGCCATCCTTTTGGTTTAGACTTCAAAACAATGGTAGAGAAGCTTGAATCTTCGACTGGACTGGGTTGCTTGACGCGAGGATGTTTCGCTTCAAATTCCTCAGCTAAAATTCTTGCTCTGGTAGTCTGACGTCTGTCTGACTCTTGTAGAGAAGAATAAACAGAAGCCACAAAAGCTGGAATTTTAAACCTAACCAGACCCCTCCTACCGAGAGGCAGACTGCTAAGGCTAGTGACTAAACAATAGCTCTAATTAGCACCTATTGTGCTCTAGTTAGCACCCTCCTAATGACAGGGAAGCTGTCCCTCCTAATGATGGAACGGACGCCTCTCCTGATGGCTCCCTTGACGACTCTACTGATGACGTGAATGACTCATTACCATGAACAAAAGACTGAAACTGCTTTGACCTGAGTACCCATTTGTAAACAGGGGACAAAACGTGTCTCAGACCCCTCCCCGGTTAAGGCTGGGTTTCAACTGCTTCACATAGAATGCCTCCTTGACCCCTCTCTCAAACCATTTCTCTCTCTGGCTAAGATTTTAACTTCCTTGTCCTCAAACGTGGTTAGTGTCTTTAAGGTGGAGATGAACTGCAGACTGAGGTCCACTGGCTCCCTCTCTGCGGTGCTGGTATAGCCTTTTGTGTAAAGGTTGCTTAGTCTCACCTATGTAGTGTTCGTTACAGTTTTCCTGACATCTGATAGAATACACTACATTGCTCTGTTTGTAACTAGGGATCCTGTCCTTAAGGTGAACTAATTTCTGTCAAGCCAGGCATCTCTCCGACAGGGTTCTTACACAGACAGAAAAGGATGTGCTCGCAAAAGGACTAAATTTCTCAGTGACCCCTAAACATATACCGAAAGTAGATTACATCACTGCAGTAGAGTCAGCCATTAAACATAACAGTTTGTCAGAGTCAGAAGCTGGGGACCTCTGGCTAAGAGTCACAGCAGTGCTGAACAGAGCTAAGCCTCCTCCATCCAACATCACAGGAGAAGAACGGAAAACTTTGGCAGCACTGCGGAAGAACCAAAGCATCCTTATCCTGCCAGCGGATAAAGGCAGATGCACGGTGGTCCTGAACACATTGGACAACGAGGCCAAGACCAACAACTTGCTCAGTGACTCCAATACATATGAATGTCTTAAGAGAGACCCCACAAGTGGCTATAAGAAGAAAATCATTAGCTACCTCCAAAACCTGGAGAAAGAGGGACTCATCGACAGGCAGGCATACTACAGACTGTACACTGGGGATGTCACTCCGTGCACTCTATGGACTGCCCAAAATTCACAAACAGGACGTGCCACTCAGTCCTATTGTATGTAGCACAGATTCCATCACATACAATTTGGCCAAGCACCTCAAGTGGATTTTGGCTCCTCTAGTGGGTAACTCAGACCACCATGTGGAGAACACACAAGATTGTGTGAACAAGATCAAGGACCTGCAGCTGGAGGCAGATGAAACTATGGTATCATTTGATGTGACATCGTTGTTCACCAGCATCCCCACCTCTGAGGCCGTCTCAGCTGTGAGGTAGAGACTGCTGGAGGATGTGTTCTCTACTTGAAAGGACCAACTCACACCAGACCACATCTGCCAACTGTTGGAGATCTGTCTTAACACCCGTATTTCCTGTTTAGCGGGAATTACTACAGGCTGGTTGTGCGGATGGGGTCTCCGGTATCTCCAATTGTGGCCAATCTGTACATGTAGCGAGTGGAGAAGACAGCCTTGACGTCTTTCACAGGCATCCTCCCAGTCACTGGTTCAGATATGTTGATGACACATGGGTTAAAATCAAGCAACAGGAGGTTGAGGACTTTACAGAACACATCAACCCGGTGGACTCCAATAACAAGTTCACACGTGAACTTGCCAGAAACAACCATTTAGCCTTCTTGGACTGTGATGTTACGATTGGAGAGAACAGGCAGCTCCAGACAGGGGTTTACAGAAAACCCACTCACACTGACCATATCTGCTCTTTGGCTCAAACCACCCCCTTGAACACAAGCTCGGGGTGATCAGGACTCTTCAACACAGAGCCCTACAGGTGCCCACAACTGCAGAGGAAAGGGCTAAAGAACAACTTGTCTGGAAAGCCCTCACAGTATGTGGGTACCCATGATGGTCCCTGGACAAAGTGCGGAAGTCCCAGAGAACAAAGACACCAGATAGACAAGAGACGGAGACAAGAAGAAGAGTGTCTCTCCCTTATTTAGCAGGAGTAGGGGAAAAACTACAGAGGATTTTCAGGACAGCACAAAATCCCAGTTACTTTAAACCGGTTAACACCTTGAGACAGAAATTAGTTCACCCTAAGGACAGGATCTCTAGTTACAAAAGAGCAATGTAGTGTATTCTATCAGATGTCAGGAAAGTGTAACGAACTGTAACTGTAACTACATAGGTGAGACTAAGCAACTTTTACACAAAGGCTATACCAGCACCACAGAGAGGGTGCCAGTGGACCTCAGTCTGCAGTTCATCTCCACCTTAACGACACTAACCACACATTTGAGGACAAGGAAGTTAAAATCTTAGTCAGAGAGAAGAAATAGTTTGAGAGAGGGGTCAAGGAGGCATTCTATGTGAAACAGTTGAACCCAGCCTTAACGGGAGGGGGTCTGAGACACGCTTTGTCCCCTGTTTACAATGGGGTACTCAGATCAAAAGCAGTTTCAGTCTTTTGTTCATGGTACTGAGTCTTCACGTCATAAGGAGAGTCGTCAAGGGAGCCATCAGGAGAGGTGTCCATTCCCATCATTAGGAGGGACAGCTGCCCTGTCATTAGGAGGGTGCTAACTAGAGCACAATAGGTGCTAATTAGAGCTATTGTTTAGTCACTAGCCTTAGCGGTCTGCCTCTCGGTAGGAGGGGTCTGGTTAGGTTTAAAACTCCAGTTTTTTGTGGCTTCTTTTTATTCTTCTCTACAAGAGTCAAGACAGAAGTCAGACTACCAGAGCAGGAATTTTAGCTGAGGAAGCTTCTGCGATTGAAGCTAAAACGTCCTGCGTCAAGCAACCCAGTCCTAGTCGAAGATTCAAGCTTCTCTACTATGGAAACCCACCCTGGGCAACTGAAGAGCCTACACAGAAACTTCAAAACAATGTTCCAAACATATGGAGGGGTTGCAGATGTTTAAAAATGTTGGGAATCCTGTCTGGAGCTTTCGCTGTCACTACTTTGCAGTACTGATGAAAAATTTAGTATCCACCCCAGCCACATGTTCTAGCCATTCTTAATTCATATTTTACTTTCTCATTCTGTTGTATATTTCAGATTTTCCATACTGTGCCATGCTGCATATATTTGTTAATGATTTGTGGAAATTAAGTGAAAGGGACACATTCATGACTGGAAATGTTCATGTATCCATCTCCCAACGTGTCAAACACAACTGGGCTGTAAAAGTGATGACGTATAAAAAATAAATGGCGATAATTCCTAAATAGTGTTATTTTTGATAAAGCCCTAGTTTGGAGCTGAAAATTCTTTTCATTTCCACCTTCATTGTGGTTGAGGCAGCAACTGTGATATTTCTAATAATATTAATTGAGAAAATAAAAGATCAATTCATCGATTTGTTATTAGGTCCATTAATGTCAGAAAATGTGGGAAAAATGTTGATCATTGTTTTCCAGAGTCTAACTTGATGCCATTGAATGTGTTGTTTTATTCACAACCCAAAGATGTTCAGTTTGCTGCCAGAGTAAAGAATTAATAAAATAAACCAGAAAAGTATTCAAAAATGAAGAAGCTGAAATGAGAGAATTTGGATTTTGTTGTTGTTAAGGATAAATGACTGAAACAATCAATTAATCCTCAAAGTAGTTGCCAGTTATTTAAGTCAGTTGTTGCAGTGTGGTGGTGGCACACATGCAAAACTACCAAAAAAAATGTTGTTTCCCAAAAATTATAGAGCCAACTGTATATTAACTGTAAAACGTCAACATACCATATTTATTGGAGTATGTCGAGGCTTTTTTACAAATTTGAGGAGTCGTGTGACTTGTATTCTGGTGTGACTTATATACTGAAAAATTTGTATTAATAATACTATTTATATCAGACTTTCACAGGAATCAAAGCCACAAAACAAAATAACTCTAATAATAAAAGAATAAATGGCAACAGTAGAAAGTACACAACAACAACACACAAAATCCCAAATTAAAGAGAATACAGAAAAAAGGTGCGATTTATACTCTGGGAAATACTGGAAATGTTGCAAATAAACACACTGATATTTTACTGTATTTAAATATTCAAACACTCTCTGTTAACTGATTTCAACATTTAATCTCGAGTTGTTGTGAACACTCAGGTGGCTGTACCCCTGTGACATTACTGATCACTGAAGTGGTATGTATTGGTTGATTCTTATTGATCATTTTTGTAGTTTGCATATGTGTTCCTGTTTGTTCAATATAATTAGAAAACTCCTGAAAATAAACTCATGGACATTAAAACATGACAAAACTATTCATTCTTGTTACCACTCATACAGACACTCGCTGGTCCATCCGCACATCATTTGTTTTCTCACACACTGTCTGATCGTTGACTTACGGCACACACACACACACACACACACACACACACACACACATTACACTCTCAGGGACACACTGAACCCGGTCGCCCCCACAAGTCTTTAATTTTCCAGCTGTGTAGGCAAGCAGCGGTGGGCAGTTTGTCCCCCGACAAGGGTCACTGACCCAGGGGAGAGAGCTCTCTGAGTCTCGCCTGCCTGCCTGGATGACAGGAGCGCGGGCGGCCAGATAAACACTTGAAGAAGGAAAGGAAAGCAGAGAGGTGAGTAAGAGGTGTGCAGACACGAGGGAGGGACTGAAGGGGAGTGGATGATGAAGGAAAGGATGGAGCAAGGTCGGAGGTGAGGATGAGAGAGTGGGGAATGTGATGTTGGCGGTGGGGGGGCAGTGAACCGCAGCATGATGGATCACGATGTTGGCGGATCAGACGGGTGTTGTGAGGCTCGGCTCGGCTTGTCAAGCACAGCTTTTGTCAGAAAGAAACACACAGAAAAAACTCAGACAACACCAAAGTAATCTGAAGGCCTAATGGCATTTTTTTTTATATATACTATTTGTAGGTGTCAAATGATTCCAGAAAGGGCCAAGAGGGTGCAGGTTTTCTCTGTAACCACCAACTCCCAGCAGGTGATTTCACTGATGAACTCTTCCCATCTGCTCAAAGTGATGTTCATCAGTGAAATCACCTGCTGGAGATTGGTGGTTACAGAAAAACCTGCACCCTCTTGGCCCTTTCTGGAATCCGTTGGCACCTATGGAACGAGTTTGCCAGTGTGAAGCTAATCGTCAGATATCATAATCTAACTTCACAAGTACAAAGTTAAATTCAGCCTGAGGAACATATATTAGGAGAAATCTTTATTTGCTTGCTGTCGAACTCAATAAGCTATGTTTTAAGCATCATAACTAGCTAGGCCTAATACATAATACGCATGTATATATATATGAAACTGGGTTAGAATGATAAAATTATAAATCACGTAACAGTGTGGAAGAATATTCCAACATAAATTCAGGACAAAGAGAGGAAAAAAAAGCCAAGTTTTGTATGGTTATTGTCTGATTTATGTAACCCCATGAATTTATGTATGTGGTCGGCACGCTGAAACAAATCAGGAGTTGGACCTGCCTTTCATGCAGATGTACTCCATTGCTCAGGAAAATGTTGTACACGCAATTTCACTTCTATCTCGCTGCACTCCAACACGCACACAGGTCATTGACCCGTCGAAGGTGGGAGCCATTTTCAATTTGGGTTTCATTCTGTTCGTCTCAGAGTGATGCATTGCAGTGGAGCTCTGTGCAGCCTTTTCCTTCAACGTTCACTTGGCAACCAAACTGCAGTAATAGAGCTTAGGTGAAGGGCGATTAAGACACAGAAACTCTTAACGTGAGGTGCAAAATCTCATCAGTGGGCTGATGGGCAATAAGCTGGTTTTCTCTGATATCAGGTGTAGCAGTTTATATTACGCAGACATAGGTTTGTGTGAATGTGGATGCACTTATCACTGTGTGTATATGGACTATTGGCAGCCAAAGAAAATGGCCAAAAACGCATCATAAAAATCACTGCAGGAGCTCAGGTGGATCTGAAAGGTGATTTATTTTTAATCCACAGTGAAACACATTTGCGACAGTGGTGTCCTGCCTCTCACAATAAAAGCCCTGATATTTCAGCCAACAAAGGACATCTGATTAATTATTTAGCATCACCCCAAGACGTCTGTAACACATCATAAGTGCTATGCTTGATGACCAAATATAGTGCACACTTTCAGCAGTAACAGCAAAAAATTGGGTCAGTATATTTGTAACCATAAACCATCCAGACATACGAACCAAACCTATATTTTTTCTATTTGAATGCATATTTTATTCACCTTTATTGTATTGGTGAGAAGCTTCACACTTTGCTGAAGGCAGTAATGAAAAAGTGATGCACCAAGTGTTGTTCCAGCAGTTTGTGGTACTTTCAGGAGTATTTGTGTGCATTGTATTCTTTTGCTGCTTCCACTTGCATGCTTTGTGAACACAGAATCATTTCCGCACCAGAAAACCTCTCACTTCTGATCTTTCCATCTCAATGACTGCACTTGTATCTCAAATGGAATGAGAAATACCACTGTGATTGGTTAATTTTTATATTATGACCACAGCATGGCCATTACCAAGCCCTCTGCACCCCTATGCCCTAGTTGCATTCAGATTTTGCACCACATAAGTTGTAAGAATGAGTTCAGAAAATTCTTTAAACCTTGGACAAAGCCTCCACCAAGCTTGGTCTTCACAGAAACCCGAACACGACAGAGGTCATGTATCAGCCTCCACCCAACATGGTTAATCCAAAGCTTCCTGCTGTGAAACTACACGGACAGGTCCTGGAGAGTGTGACCCACTTTCCAGACCTGGACAGCCATGTGTCATCAAACACCAACATCAATGATGAGATCCAGTGCCGATCATGTGTGCAGGAACTGCTTTTGGCCACCTTCACACAACCGAGACAGCCAACACAAGACAACAACCCATGTCTACACAGCTGTCATCATGCCAACCTGCTGTACAGATCTGAGATCAGAACCACCTGCAGAGTCACCCGAAGACCCTCGAATAATTCTATTAACACTGGCCGAGGAGTATCCTTTGCATCAGGTGGAAGGCTACCATACCAACATCAGCATCCTGAATGAAGCCAAGCCCCAGAGCATCTAGTGCATCATCATCAAGAACCAGCTTTGGTGGGTGGGTCACGTCGTTAGGATGGATGACAGTCAACTTCCCAAGCAGATCTTCTACTCCTAGCTGAGGGAAGGAAAATGATTTTTCAATTCAATTCAATTTATTTTCTTTTATATAGCGCCAAATCACAAGAAAGTTGCCTCAAGGCGCTTCACACAAGTAAGGTCTAACCTTACTAACCCCAGAGCAACAGTGGTAAGGAAAAACTCCCTCTGAGGACGAAACCTCAAGCAGACCAGACTCAAAGGGGTGACCCTCTGCTTGGGCCATGATACAGACATAAATTACAGAACAATTGACAGAACAATTCACAAAATGAACATACAGGAAATGCTGTTGGTGGACAGGACAGGAAGGTCTCCAGCACAAATACAACTGCCCCCTTAAACAGAGAGAAAAAAAAAAACAGAATCAGGCATCAGAAAGACAAGAAATACAGTATAATTTGCCAGCATTAAACAACAAGAAAAACAGGAAATCCTAAGGGTGATCGCTGGCAAATAGCCCTAGCCTTCACTAAAAGACGCCAGAATTTTGGTAAAGTTGAGGCCGCGGCATGCTCTGTTTCATAATAAAATTAATTTAAAAGAGTAAAAAGTGTTAAACAAAACTATACCAGTATGCTAGCTATACGAAAGGGAAAATAAGTGCGTCTTAAGTCTGGACTTGAAAGTCTCCACAGAATCTGACTGTTTTATGACGCAAGGAGATCATTCCACAGAACAGGGGCACGATTAAGAGAAAGCTCTATGACCTGCAGACTTTTTATTCACCCTAGGGACACAAAGTAGTCCTGCACCCTGAGAAAGCAAAGCCCGGGCTGGTACGTAAGGTTTAATTAGGTCAGCTAGGTAGGGAGGTGCCAGTCCATGAACAATTTTATAGACTAGTAGCAGAACCTTAAAATCTGATCTCACTGGGACAGGAAGCCAGTGAAGAGATGCCAAAATGGGTGTAATGTGGTCGAACTTTCTGCTTCATGTCAAAAGTCTGGCTGCAGCATTTTGAACCAATTGGCGAGCCCTAATGTTGGACTGCGGTAAACCAAAAATAGAAATTGCAGTAGTCCCATCTAGAAGAGATAAACACATGGATCAGGGTCTCAACATCAGCCATAGACAGAATGGGATGAATCTTTGCTGTATTTCGCAGGTGGAAGAAAGCTGTCCACTTAATATTTCTAATGTGGAGGTCAAAGGACAATGTAGGATCAAAAATTACCCCAAGGTTCCTCACTTTGTCAGTGTGATGTATGACACACAAGCCTAGCCTTAGCATTAACTGGTCAAATTGATGCTGATGTCTCACTGGACCAAGAACCCATCATTTCAGTCTTATCAGAGTTTAAAAGTAGGAAGTTTCTAGACATCCAACTTCTCACTGTTGCAAGGCAATCTTTCAAAGAATTTTATGTGAATGAGATTATCAACAGTTATCGGCATGTATAACTGAGTATCATCAGCATAGCAGTGAAAGGTAATTCCGCAATATGTGCCCAAGGGGTGCTATTTAAAGGGTTGAAAGCAGGGGACCTAAGACAGACCCCTGTGGAACCCCAAATTTCATGTCACTAAAGTTAGAGGTAGTGTTACTGTACAAAACACAGTAAGAACGACTGGTCAGGTATGACATCAACCATGCAAAATGATTTTCCAGCCTATCAAGTTGAATATGATGATCCACTGTATCAAATGCAGCATTGAGATCTAACAGCACCAGAACTGTAGTGGTGTCCAAATCTACTGTAAGCAGAAGATCATTCACACTTTAGTGAGAGCCATCTCTGTGGAATGATAGTTTCTAAAAGCAGACTGCAGTGGCTCAAAGAGATTATTCTCAGTAAGATGCCGTGACACCACTTTTTCCACAATTTTAGAGCAAATGATAGATTTGATATCGATTAGTTTTTCAACTGTCAGCCAGACAAGGGCAGAAATAAACACTGCAAGGATCTCCTGAAGCACAACGGCAAGACCTGCTCAACTGACTAGAAGAACAAGTGATGAAATGATCTACAGATGAGTGGAAGTCTTTTAATAAAATCTCAATGAACAACACAGAGGAGAAGAGGAGGAAGATGAAGGGAGAGAGAGCAAGATCCTGACGGGCAGAAGCTTCCTGCAAGCAACCACGTGCAGCATCTGTCAAAAAATGTTGTGTGTCAAGACCGGGCCTGTTCAGTCACCTCTGCATCCACCATCCCTCTCCGGCATGCGACCAAGAGACCATTTTCCTTGTCACTGAGAGATTGCCACAATGACAGTCATGACTTAAAATTACAGTGTGTATGATTTAGGGGTGTTTATCAGAAATGGAATACAGCCTTCGTAACCTTCTCTTCATTTATGTGTAAATTAAGTTTGACAAGCCTTGTTTTTGTGAAATGAAGAATCATACACATTTATCACTAGAGACGGCAAGAGAACGTTGCCAAAAAAGTGACAACAAGAAGGAAGACCAAACTGTGATGGGTTTATGCAATCTGCAACCCCACCACTAGGTGGCAGTAAATCATACACATTGTGGCTTTCATTGTAAAATCAGTGTGTTAGGTTATGACACACAACTCGCAAGTATAAATTAGCTTGCTGTCAGTAACGCCGAGTTCTGTGACTTTTTATTTACAGTTCTTGGACCTAATTGGCTTAAATGAATCCTTCACTTTTTGACATGCATTTTCTTTCTATGTGTATTCCCTACTATAAAACCCTGCTGGTTTGAATTATGCAAATGGAATCTGTGGCTCAGCCTTGTTTAGTGCTGCTTTTCTTGGATTAATCTTGTCCAATTACAGGAGCAAAGAATTTGAAGCCATTTGTGAGAGCTGCACGGTAAATGTTGAGCCAGCTCAGCGGGTCAGTTCATGACGCCATGAGTGCGATCAGAGCGCTTAGTGCCCCGTGCTCACCAGATAAACCAGTCAGACCACAGGAGTGCTGAAGTCATAACTGTGACATTGCATTCAACCGGCAAACTGCAATAAAAAAAAGGGGCATTTTAATCCAGACATTTGTTCATGCTCCCAAATTAAAAGACCCCCTGCAGTGACCTCATCTGTTTATGTAAAACACTCATTCAGATGCTGTGTAGTTCCACAGTTTCCTGTCACATTAAGAGCAGATTGTCATGTAACAACAGCCCTGGAATATTCAGGAAAAATGACAGTCTTTGGTTTATTAATCAAGAACATGCCCACAGGGCTGTGGAGCATAATAATGTAAAATGTTGATACGTTTAAATCTATATTAGTACAAAATGGGCATTTACTATTGATAAAAAAAACAGATCTCTGCAGAGTTATTGCAAATTAAAGATAAAGAAGCTGATGTTCATCTGTTTGTTTTTGTTTGTTTGTTTTCTTTTGTTTTTCTCCTGTCAGTCAGTAAGGTTGAATTGTCCAAAGAAAAAAGGTTACTGTTTGGGATTCTAATGTTAAAGGTGTTTTAAAAGGAATTTTAAGCAACAACATAGCAGCCAACAACTGTTTTCTTTGTAAGAACAACATTGAAACTGCATAGAAAATGTAGCAACTCCCTTTGTATCTGTTGGAATCTGAGCTTTTCTGTTTCTTGTTTGTGTAACAGGACTGGCTACATTTGTGTGCTTAGTCCAGTTAAGTTCCGTGCACGCACATTTAATGCATGTGAGTCCCACCATGTAAACCCGTTGTTGTTCCCTGTTTATGGACAGACAGTGGAGTGGGACCACCCACACAGCTCTGTGCATTCACAGTGATCATGAGCAACCTTCCTGAAATTTGTCCCTTCAAGAAACCACATTCAGAGGCTAAAAAGCTGAAGTGAGGAGGCAAGATGTGTAATATATAAAATTTCTGTATATATATAACATTACTGGAAACAATTTTTCAAAAATGTACTTCCTGAATCCCATTAACTTTCATTCCTTCTACTTGAAACTTCCTTCAAATATATAATCCTTGACATCGTCGTGCATATTGAGTATTATTATTATTATTCAGCTTTCATATATTTAGCTTTTTCTGTAGTTAAAACTTTGTAGTAACCTCATAATATGTACATGTTAAATGAATTCTGCAGTGAGTGTATACAGTCCTGTTTCAAATCATGTTAAATCAACTATCACAGTGTTCAATCAAGTTGATCAGTTTTAACAGTTGATGTAACACTGCAGTGGGACTGTATTTACTCACTGCACAGTGAATTTAACTCTGCAGTGGAAAGCTGCGTGTCCGGATGGCGTGTCAGGACGGGTGATGAGGGAATGTGCAGCTCAGTTAGCTGGTGTGTTTACAAACATTTTCAACCAGTCCCTGAGCCAGGCTGCTGTCCCCCCCGCCTGAAGTCCTCTATTATTATCCCCCTCCCTAAGAAGACCAGGATCAGTGATCTGAATGACTATCGCCCGGTGGCACTAACTCCAATTATTATGAAGTGCTTCAAAAAGTCAGTCCAGGCCTACATCACTTCCTGCCTTCCCCCTGGGTTTGACCCTCACCAGTTTGCTTATCGTGTGAGCACGTCCACGGAGGATGCCATCATTATGGCTCTACATGCTGCTCTGTCCCATCTGGAGCAGCAGGGGAGCTAATGTGAGGCTGCTCTTTGTGGACTTTAGCTCAGCATTTAATACCATTCTTCCAAGCAGGCTGGTGATTAAGTTGTTGGACCTGGTGGTGTCCCACTCCATTTGCCGGTGGATCTTGGACTTCCTCACAGACCGCTCTCAGAGGGTGAGAGTTGGCCCTCACATCTCTTCGGCCATTAGCCTCAGCACCGGCTCCCCTCAGGGCTGCGTGCTGAGTCCTTTGCTCTACACCCTCTACACCTATGACTGCACCCCCTCTCACTTCAGCAACAATATCATTAAGTTTGCTGATGACACTACTGTGGTGGGACTCATTTCTGGTGAGGATGAGTCCGCCTATAGAGAGGAGGTGCAGCGGTTATCAATCTGGTATAGGGAGAACAATTTAATCCTCAACACCTCAAAGACAAAGGAGATGGTGGTGGACTATAGAAGGAGGAAAACAGTCATCCAGCCACTGGTCATCGATGGGGACTGTGTGGAGTGGGTCTGTGAATTTCGTTTTCTGGACGTGTATTTGACAGACGACCTGACTTGGAGCACAAACACTATGGCTACCATCAAGAAGGCACAGCAGAGACTCTATTTCCTGAGGGTTCTCAGCAATAACCATCTGCCACAGAGACTGCTGGTGTCCTTCTATCGCTGCTCCATAGAGAGCATTTTGACCTACTGTCTGTGTGTGTGACAGTCACAGATAGGAAAGCTCTCCAGAGGGTCGTGACCACAGCCCAGAAGATTACTGGTTGTCTCTTGCCTTCATTAGAGGAACTGTATGCAAGTTGTTGTCTCAGGAAGGCAAGGACTATAATCAGAGACCCCTCCCATCCTGGACACTAGTTGTTTGAATTATTGCCATCAGGCAGACGAATCAGGGCACTTTAGGCCAGAACAAACAGACTTAAAAATAGCTTTGTGGAAAGAGCTATTTGTGCAGTGAATGCTGCTGGACCTGCCATTTTATGATTGTGATTGTTTTTAACTAGGTTTTATGTAGAATTTTTAGGGTTATTTATTTATTTTAAATGTGCTTTTAAGAGATTGTTTTTAATTTCATTGTCATGCACAGTATTTTTTTTTCTGGTGTCATGTACAATGATAATAATAAATTCTATTCTATCCATCCATCCATCCATTTTCTTCCGCTTATCCTAGGTCGGGTCGCGGGGGCAGCAGCTCAAGCAAAGCCACCCAGACCGCCCGATCCACACACACCTCCCACAGCTCCTCCAGGGGAACCCCAAGGTGTTCCCAAGCCAGCCGAGAGATGTAGTCCCTCCAGCATGTCAGAATTTATTGTGAAGAATGGACACAAGCTATAAACCATAAACACATCTTACTTAATCTCCAATCGTCTGATGAGAGATTAAGATGTGTTGTTTCAGGCTCTTGCCTCAACATTTGGACGTTGTTGAATTTGATATTTTTCTCTTTTTTTAGAGACAGAGAGAGAGCGAGAGAAAAGCAGTTGAGGTTATTTTCTTGATATGGTTTCATTGAGGGTTTTATTGTAATTGGAATGGCACGCGGAGGTTTTTGTGCCTCCTGGAGTAGAAAATGGCACACAGTCATTAGAAAGACACTGCGAGACGGCATTCTCCATCCGTTCTGCTTCACTTTTATTTTTTTTTTTTGATTGTGTGTACTGTCAGGAACGCCACACACCTACGATCAGAAACGCAACAAGATGTTCATGTTGCCACTAAACTTTGACCCTTTTTCAAAATCTTCTGTGTTTGTGCACTTGTGGCGGTATGTAAGCTTTTCTTTCTGAAGAAAACTTTGAAGAGGAAGCAGACGAGTGTTTTAAATGAAAACGGAATATAAAGGATGCAAAGAAAAGAAACAAGGAGAGAAAACTAAAGTGAAAAGTTGTACAGGAATTATTATTGGATCTCTCCAGTGACTGTACCTGCTGTGCTGCTCTGCAGGAGGTTACAGCGAGTCTATTGATGTTTCCACAGAACTCCACCTGACTGCTTCTTCCAACACCGTTATGGCATTATCATAATCCATTTTCAGCGTGCACTGGAAGACTCGTGTCATGTGGTGGGCTGTAAACTGAGATTAGATTCACAGCACGATATCGAAGCACCCCTGTGTGTACAAATGTAGGTGGGATGTTCCACATGGCCCAGTTTCAAAGGGCACCACATATAACTGAAGATGAGCAAAGTGAATGCACACTAAGTCCTGCAGTCATCTGCATAAATCCATAGGAAGTCAAGAGCAGAAAAAGCATTACTCGGTTTTTGTCTTAATTTTGTTTTTGTGTTTGGGTGGATTGTTGATTACTGTCTGTTTTAACAGGCATGCTTCTCTCATGTGTTTTTGGTTCTCCACACTGCAAAAAAGGGGGTGTCTAAAAACAAGATAAAAACCCTAAATCTGAGGGAAAAGGTACTAAAAACAAGTGAAATCATCGGTCCATTGCAGCAAGATAATTTTTCCTGACAAGATTGTTCAATCTTGAAATAAGCATGTTGAACACTAAAAATAAAAAAATAAGTCTTGAAACAAGATAAATTATCTAACACTTCTAAATCTTTTTTTTTTTTTACTTAGTAAGAACCAAATAATTTGCAGTGCAGCCTTTGTATAGTTGAAAAATGAATGTTGTCAGTCTTCCCCACTGAGTTTTCTTGCTGACTGGTAGTCAGGGTAGTAAAAGTGGGTTTCATTTACTGATAAAACGTTTCCCATATAGCTTTAAACAAGCAGCGGCAGCCTCAGTGGTCAACAAACTGAGCTTGACTTTGCTCAGACCACCAGTAAACCTCAGATTAAAATCTGAGCCCATGTTACAAGTGTGGACAGTCACAAATCACATGAAATCAGTTTTTTTTTTTCCTGTCAGTTTTACGCCTCATTCATAGGTCATTTGAAATGTTTCAAATCTCATTTATGCAAATCCATTTTTGTCTGAAAACTCAGATTAGATCTTGTTATAAATGGTAAATGGACTGCATTTATATAGCACTTTTCCATCTGCATCAGACGCTCAAAGCGCTTTACAAAATAATGCCTCACATTCACACCGATGTCAGGGTGCTGCCATACAAGCAAGGGCACAATTTAGAACTAGAAATTGGGGGGACAAAGTGCGAGGCCCGCAGGGCCAAAGCCCATAGGCCGGGGGTCTGGGGGCCGCTTTATGCCCCCAGAAGCCAACAGTTTCTAGATAAGCTCAGATGCATTCTGAGCATCCAGAACAGTAATTTTAATGTTTTGAGAAGATCATAAAGTGGACACCATTTGATTTGAACTGTGGATATATGAGGTCTGTTAGAAAAGTATCTGACCTTTTTTTTTTTTTTTCAAAAACCTGATGGATTTGAATCGTGTGCTTGCATGAGCCAACCTTGAACCTTCGTGTGCATGCGTGAGTTTTTTCATGCCTGTCGGTTGCGTCAGTTGCATCATTTGCTTGTAAGCAGCCTTTGTGTGAGGATGGGTGGAGTCTCTCATTGTTTTTTCTTTGCAAGGAAAATGGCTGAACAACTGGAACTGGACTGCATCATTTTGCTTTCGGTGACGATGCTATGGGCATCACACAGATTAAGGAGCAGTACAACAGGTTTAAAGACGGCCACACAACGGTGGAGAGCGAGCCACGCTCCGGTTGGCCATCAACATGCTGAAATGACCAGATCATTTCCAAAGTGAACATTGTGGTGATGCGGGACCGTCGTGTGACTATCCGAGAAGGCTGCTGCCTTTACCGAGCCCACAGACTCAGTAAGCAAATTGGAGGAAGTGAGAGCAATCACGGTGATGCCGACCGGTGCCGCAACCCACCGCCTGATAAGGACGCAGAACATAATGCGCTGTTAAAAAAAAAAAAACATGCAAAATTGCACAAAAAAAAATCCGCGAAACTGCGAGGCCGCGAAAGGTGAACCGCGTTATAGCGAGGAACCACTGTATATTACATAAACAAAACAAAGTTCCTTTTAGGATCGATGTGGAGCATCAGAGAGAAGCTTGCAAAATGATTAAATTTATTGCGTTAAACTGAAGGGGGATGGATTCATTTATCGATTCATTCTCACTGCATTTTATATTGTACGTGTCTAGGCTTTGGAAATGCCTAGAAACGTCTGTATTTTAGGTTTTACTGTCTTGCCTTTTAATCCATGGATCTCACCTCCAGGATTAAAATCACATCTAGAATTAATTTTTGTTTTGCTCTTTTTTGTTGTGCTTTGTCACATGATAATAACATGATGATAGAAGCTGTTCAAGATGAAGTTTCTATCTTCTATTTAACTTCTTCACAAAATCTCCTCAGGAATCTTGTTGTTAGTTGTAGGTGTGTGTGTGTGTGTGTGGTACAAAAGTCTACAAAATTCTTTACATCTGTGTAAATACGAGCAGCAGAGGTGCAGTAATTGTTGTGTGACTAACACCAGGCCCTGGTTTGGGATCGTGGGAGCCGCAATGTGCACCGGCGGCCGGAGCCCTCGGCAATCTTCATGCACATTTGAAATACAGCTGTCCCTAAATTAGACATAACAGGGGTGTTTGTGTGCTCACACAGCAGCATCTGCACCTGTACGAGTTCCCCTTGACTTTATCTGCATGAGTGTGCATTTGGGACGTGTGTGTGTTAGCGTATAAGGGTACTTGCCTGGGGGTATCCTGTAGTGTTTAAATCTGTGTATCATCTGTCATTTAGCCTTCTATCCCTGTGGCTTTGCCAAGCCTACTGCCTCCTCTGTGCTTGCCATCCCACAATCACAATACATTCTGCACAATAACTCGGGCAAAGCTAACGGGATCACAGCACCTAGCACGACTTTTGCAAACCTCAACAGAGGTTTCCTTCCTCACTTCCTCACTTTGTTGTTCAGCCTTCCTCTATATCACTGTCATAACGTTCCAGTCTGAGCCTGCATTCCTCTCGGTCTTTATCATTTTCCATGCAGCCGCCTTCTTTGTCTCTCTTCTTGCTTTTTGTATTATTCAAAGACAAAAGGAACTGAGTGCTCTTCATTATGGAGTCATGACCTCATTTTGGAGCTGAAGGTAAAGTAGCACGTGCACAGCACCCCTGAACTTGTCTAGGCATTAATAGGAGGAGCTGTGTGTCAGAATGCAAATGTCTAAATCATTTGGACTGGTCATGAAACAGACTTTTTCCTGCTTACTCCCCAGTACACAGTCTGGATAATGTCCAGTGGAGCAACCAGTCACCCCAGGTCCTGGATGGCAACCACTCAGGCAGCCAACTGGTCCACCCCAGACTCTTTAACCGGTGTGCTGGATCATGCATGGATAAACACGCCACATGGCCAAAATGTCATAACTGATGCACCCTCACAATGCAAGTGACACTCGTCATATTAGATTAGATTAGCTAGAACTGGATTGATCCCTTGGGAAGACTCTCTCAGGGAAATTGAGCTTCCAGCGGCATTGTATAACAGCACACAGGGTAAGAAGCACACAAACGATCAAACATGAAAGTAAAAAAAAAGAAAAACAGTTTGCAAATATCAATATAAATACACAAACATAAATACCGGACATACTGATCATTACCAGATTACTGGCTACTACTGTTCCTCTCCTTTCTGTCCTCTGTCTTCCTGTTACTCCTCCTCCCCTGAATGAGGAGTTGTACAGCATAGAATTGTTGTGCCGTATAGAGGAGTTGTACACTATCTGAGTCTCCGTATGGAGCCGTTTGTTTACACAAAGTCCTCCCAATCTATACCCAAGGACATGCCAAAGACACCTATTACCAAAGACATCCAGTCATTGCCTTAGGTCACTGGTTAGCATCCAGGTCTCAGAAACTAGAAGGTAAGACAGGAACCCTAAAGACTTGGACCTTCTGCATTGTCGAACACCTCTGTCCAGCGACCTCATGGCTAAGTAAGCTCTTATCAATTGAGACGAAGTATGAATAGCAGAAGTCAAGAGGATGACATTTTTATTGTGACTCGTGTGCAACAGGAAGAATACAAATATCTGAGGGTGACTTCAGATGAAGCAACATTTCAGTTAGACAACTCGCATAGAAGAATATTTATTGCAACAGCAGCACATAGTTTTGAGTTTGGTAGATAAGCTTGGATCACATCGTTCCCCTAAGATGCTTGCTTGTGATATGTGATATATAAGGGAGTGATAATTGGATGCACACACATACGTGCCAGTCGGAGCCCACGGGTGGAGGCGGGGCGGAGCAGCAGCAGTGATGTGAGGCCACAGGCAGAGGGGAAGCTGAGAAATTGATGCATCTTAAATAGCCCACCCAATTTAGAGGGAGTGTTGTAGAGGATCATGTAAACAGTGTGTTTAGTAGGAGGTATGTGGTAATGATGTGAATGAGGCAAACTAGTGTGTATGTAACATGCAGCTTGAGTTGTCGGCTAGTACAAGCTCACAGGTTTATTTTACTTGCACAAAAGTGGCAACAACAATGGCAAAGTGGAGAGACGATGATATATTTGGAAACTTCTGTCACAAGGTCCAATGCCAAACTCGGCTTATAAAATCAAAGAACAGCAACAGCAATCCCTTTAGGGCACATTTTGCATCACGTCCTGCAACTTATACCTCACTGTCACCATTTTCCTAAACCAAAGCAAACATCTCAGTTTTGCACAATTCCTGTCGGCTGAAGAAGGCCAAGTCAAAGCCTGTGTTTTGGTTCTGGTTGCAGCAGATGAATGGTTAGATTCAACAGGTGGGGCTAAACCGGTTTATCTCCTGTGTGGTTGCCCTCCAGGACCTGGACCAGTTCTGTGATGTGGATGCAGCAACTTGCAGCACCAGCACATGCTCCCAGACTGGATTTAATATCTCAATTGGTCCATTTCTGGATGCAGATCTGGACTGTACCAGAACTGGGATACAGCAAATGATGTCCAGATATGTACAAACCTGTTGTATAAATCAGGAAGTGGCTGTGTGGAAATTCACACATTAATAGCTGTTGCTTGTACTGTTCAAATTTCAGGACTTTGCAGTTTAGATGATTTTTCAAACTTGTTCACAGAGCTCAAACTTCCTTTACTTTGTGGCGTATGTGGTGCAATTTCTGTACCTGAAAATTATGCTTTTGTTAATGCCACACACGCCACAAGCTGATGTCTTTCTGCAAAAATCCACTGATCACTTCTATATTTGTTGTGTTGTCCAAAGTGCATCAAATAACATCCACTATGTTGTCCTTTGCACAGGTATTTGTCCAGCTTGCTTATTTTTGGAATTTAAAACGCCTTGTGTTAAGTAACAGCACACACTGTGGTGTGCACAATGCTACACTGAACTCCTGCCAGTTCTTAAACTTACCCCCAGGGAAGCACGGTGTTTGAGAGCAACTTCTACATATAGAAAATGTGGTACAGCAAAGCTCACTTGTTCTTGGTGTCATCATCACAGTTTTAGTCAATTCTTACCTCCTAGGATTAATATAACGCCAGGTTTGCAGACAGGTTGAGTAAAGGGTCACTGTATTTCTGCCATGGAGTGATAGCTTAACTGTGCAGTGTGACGTTTCAGGCTGGTGATGAATTGCAGAAGGCAGAGAAGTGAAGTACTGCTCTCTGTTTCTGTCTGCCTCATGGTGGGCTTTGGTCGATTGGGGTTTAGTTTGTGTGGAGTTTTTGGGGAAGAAGAGGCCAACACAGCAGATAATCACGCCCACATCATCACCCCCAAGGCCCCATGCTTCATCTCAATAAGCCTCTGTCTTCCATCAGCTCCCGAGAAGTTGAAAATGACATTTGGGATTTGTGCTGCATGCACAAGAGCTGATGTGTGCACATCCCTGTATGTGCATGTTTGCGTGCATGCACACGTGCAAATATAAGAACAAAATTAAGCATTTTGGCGCAAGTGAGAGGTCATGTTTCAAAGTGACAGAAGAGTTACAGAGCAGAGAAATGAGAAGGAAGAGGAGGAGAGACGTTTTTACTGTTATTTCACTTCATTTAGTAGCTGTTTTCCATGAACTTTTGATGTGTATTGTAAAGTGTATGATGTCCACTGCCCGGTTGTTCAGGGTCACCACAGCAGTTCCAGTACAGAGCCACACTGGCATTTAACACAGGTTTTACACCACATGCCCGTCCTAATGCATGATTCCCTGGCAGTCTCCCAGCCAAGAACTGAGGACAGACTCTGCTTTACTTTTGAGATCTGGTGTGATCAGGTGCACACAGAACAGAATAGCTGCTCGAATAGAATCTAATAATTATAAATAAATTTATTTCCTCCCAGCTGCAGAGGGTAACTCTGATAGTGATGACTAAGGGTACGGTTTAATATTTACCCTGTGCGCTGTTAAAGCAGGGTGTTGTTTTACTGGTAAGTGTGTCCATGTGTATGCAGACTGATTTATTTTAAACTTGCTGGGAATATTACTGGAATAGCTGGAATAGAGGTGATGAAATTTTGGATTATTAAGTCAAATTTCAAGGAAATATTTTTGGATATTTCAAGTAACCAAAGCAAAGTATTTGTGTATGAGTGGTATTGTTGGGGTTCTGCTAATCGGCCCATTTGGCTGTTTTTGAGTTTGGTATCTTTGTGGGGTCTTGTTTTCATTTTTCTTTATTTTCTGCTTGTGTGGGTGTGTGGATCTGACGTGTGCGTCCTGCACCTGTGTGTGTGTGTGTGTGTGTGTGTGTGTGTGTGTGTGTGTGTGTGTGTGTGTGTGTGTGTGTGTGTGTGTGTGTGTGTGTGTGTGTGTGTGTGTGTGTGTGTGTGTGTGTGGTGAGAGATGTATGGAGGTGGATCTGTCTGACGCGTGCATCCTGCACCTGTGAGCTGAGGTGTGACTCCCTTCCAGTGTTGTATAAAGTACCGGAAAATCACACTTAAGTAAAAGTACAGATACTCATTAAAAAAATGACTTTGGTAGAAGTTCAAGTCACTGATTGAAATGCTGCTCAAGTAAAAGTCTTAAAGTATCTAGTATTTATTGTACTTAAGTATGACAAGTAATGTGCAACTAAATGTACTCAAGTATTGAAAGTAAAAGTACAAGTTAATGTTAATAATCACAAACGGACTGATATTTTATATATATATATATATATATATATATATATATATATATATATATATATATATAAGTTTATCTGGGCTTGTAAATGACTAATAGTATTAGTCAAAATACTGAAAATTGTGCACATCACACAGAAACACTTCAGAAACAAGGTTTCACAACCTAAAGGAGAGTAGGCTACTCACTAGGTGTTCACAGGAAACAGTTAATTATTTCTATATGTATTTATTTATTTTCATTGTTACATGGTTTTATCTTTTCTGTTGTTTTGTTTCATTATGTTCTTTTTGTCTTTCTCTAAAACTGTATTGTAACATTATTAGTCTATTATTATTGACTATTATTGTCTATTATGTAGACTATTATTGTTGTTGCTATAATATATGAATAAAAATAAATTAAAAAATTACAATTTGACTCTTTTACGACAACGAACGCTGAGCCATTTATTATACAGAAAACAAATCAAGACAAACGTGCTGATGCGAACAGCTTTATGCTAACTTAGGTAGACATGCTAACACGTTAGCATTGGTCCCGTTTTTAAGTTATAAAATGCATCTATCAACTGTTTCAGAAGACCATAACAGGTCGGTTTAAGATAAAAATATTAAATATTACTCACAGACATATACTTCAGGGATTTAGCGGGAAAAAATAAGAATAAAGCGAAATAAAACAATCCACGAATCATAGATCAAAGCACTGCTTTGATCTGTGAATCATTGCTTCGATTGGTTCAAGGTTCAAAGCAAAGCCGCGCTGCAGAAAAGTTTATTAGACCCGCTGCAGGGAATGTAATCAATGTAGAGAAGTGATAATTTTCCTGACAAATAAGCACGCAACTGCAAAAAAGCCTACCGGACATGACTCATGACAAATCGGCCTGACTTTGTTGCAGTCACTAGTAATCAGTGGTGTCTCTGGGTGAAATCATGACTTTTTTCGTGTGTGTGTGTGCGTGTTTTCTTTTGTTTGTAACGAGTAACGGCATGGCGCATAGAAAATGTATCGGAGTAGAAGTATGCAATTAAGGTTGGAAATGTAGTGAAGTAAAACTGAAAGTAAGCTGAATTAAAAAAAAAAACTCAAGTAAAGTACAAAGTCTCCCAAAACGTACTTAAGTACAGTAGTGAAGTATTTTTACTTCGTTACTATACAACACTGCTCCCTTCTCCAGTGTGTGTGTGTGTGTGTGTGTGTGTGTGTGTGTGTGTGTGTGTGTGTGTGTGTGTGTGTGTGTGTGTGTGCATGCTGGTGTAATCACCTCCCCTGACCTCTGGTTCTGTCTTTCCTCGCTGTTTATTCGACGTTCCGCCCCTCCCGTGTAGTTTTTGATTGCACTCTGTTCTGTTGATCTTATTTCATGTCTGTGGTCAGATCTTTCCTTCAGTCATTAGTTTCCTTATCCACTTATGATTTCTTGTGATTCTGGATTGTGGTTTGTCTTTTATTTATTTTATTTTAAAAAAATGAGGTGGGCTTCATAGATAATTGGCAAAGCTTCTGGGGAAAACCTGGTCTTGTTAGGAGAGACGGCATCCATCCCACTTTGGATGGAGCAGCTCTCATTTCTAGAAATCTGGCTAATTTTCTTAAATCCTCCAAACCGTGACTATCCAGGGTTGGGACCAGGAAGCAGAGTTGTAGTCTTACACACCTCTCTGCAGCTTCTCTCCCCCTGCCATCCCCTCATTACCCCATCCCCGTAGAGACGGTGCCTGCTCCCAGACTACCAATAACCAGCAAAAATCTATTTAAGCATAAAAATTCAAAAAGAAAAAATAATATAGCACCTTCAACTGCACCACAGACTAAAACAGTTAAATGTGGTCTATTAAACATTAGGTCTCTCTCTTCTAAGTCCCTGTTGGTAAATGATATAATAATTGATCAACATATTGATTTATTCTGCCTAACAGAAACCTGGTTACAGCAGGATGAATATGATAGTTTAAATGAGTCAACACCCCCGAGTCACACTAACTGTCAGAATGCTCGTAGCACGGGCCGGGGCGTAGGATTAGCAGCAATCTTCCATTCCAGCTTATTAATTAATCAAAAACCCAGACAGAGCTTTAATTCATTTGAAAGCTTGTCTCTTAGTCTTGTCCATCCAAATTGGAAGTCCCAAAAACCAGTTTTATTTGTTATTATCTATCGTCCACCTGGTCGTTACTGTGAGTTTCTCTGTGAATTTTCAGACCTTTTGTCTGACTTAGTGCTTAGCTCAGATAAGATAATTATAGTGGGCGATTTTAACATCCACACAGATGCTGAGAATGACAGCCTCAACACTGCATTTAATCTATTATTAGACTCTATTGGCTTTGCTCAAAAAGTAAATGAGTCCACCCACCACTTTAATCATATCTTAGATCTTCGATCTTAGTTCTGACTTATGGTATGGAAATAGAAGACTTAACAGTATTCCCTGAAAACTCCCTTCTGTCTGATCATTTTTTAATAACATTTACATTTACTCTGATGGACTACCCAGCAGTAGGGAATAAGTTTCATTACACTAGAAGTCTTTCAGAAAGCGCTGTAACTAGGTTTAAGGATATGATTCCTTCTTTATGTTCTCTAATGCCATATAACAATACAGTGCAGAGTAGCTACCTAAACTCTGTAAGGGAGATAGAGTATCTCGTCAATAGTTTTACATCCTCATTGAAGACAACTTTGGATGCTGTAGCTCCTCTGAAAAAGAGAGCTTTAAATCAGAAGTGTCTGACTCCATGGTATAACTCTCAATCTCGTAGCTTAAAGCAGATAACCCGTAAGTTGGAGAGGAAATGGCGTCTCACTAATTTAGAAGATCTTCACTTAGCCTGGAAAAAGAGTCTGTTGCTCTATAAAAAAGCCCTCCGTAAAGCTAGGACATCTTTCTACTCATCACTAATTGAAGAAAATAAGAACAACCCCAGGTTTCTTTTCAGCACTGTAGCCAGGCTGACAAAGAGTCAGAGCTCTATTGAGCTGAGTATTCCATTAACTTTAACTAGTAATGACTTCATGACTTTCTTTGCTAACAAAATTTTAACTATTAGAGAAAAAATTACTCATAACCATCCCAAAGACGTATCGTTATCTTTGGCTGCTTTCAGTGATGCCGGTATTTGGTTAGACTCTTTCTCTCTGATTGTTCTGTCTGAGTTATTTTCATTAGTTACTTCATCCAAACCATCAACATGTTTATTAGACCCCATTCCTACCAGGCTGCTCAAGGAAGCCCTACCATTATTTAATGCTTCGATCTTAAATATGATCAATCTATCTTTGTTAGTTGGCTATGTACCACAGGCTTTTAAGGTGGCAGTAATTAAACCATTACTTAAAAAGCCATCACTTGACCCAGCTATCTTAGCTAATTATAGGCCAATCTCCAACCTTCCTTTTCTCTCAAAAATTCTTGAAAGGGTAGTTGTAAAACAGCTAACTGATCATCTGCAGAGGAATGGTCTATTTGAAGAGTTTCAGTCAGGTTTTAGAATTCATCATAGTACAGAAACAGCATTAGTGAAGGTTACAAATGATCTTCTTATGGCCTCGGACAGTGGACTCATCTCTGTGCTTGTTCTGTTAGACCTCAGTGCTGCTTTTGATACTGTTGACCATAAAATTTTATTACAGAGATTAGAGCATGCCATAGGTATTAAAGGCACTGCGCTGCGGTGGTTTGAATCATATTTGTCTAATAGATTACAATTTGTTCATGTAAATGGGGAATCTTCTTCACAGACTAAAGTTAATTATGGAGTTCCACAAGGTTCTGTGCTAGGACCAATTTTATTCACTTTATATATGCTTCCCTTAGGCAGTATTATTAGACGGTATTGCTTAAATTTTCATTGTTACGCAGATGATACCCAGCTTTATCTATCCATGAAGCCAGAGGACACACACCAATTAGCTAAACTGCAGGATTGTCTTACAGACATAAAGACATGGATGACCTCTAATTTCCTGCTTTTAAACTCAGATAAAACTGAAGTTATTGTACTTGGCCCCACAAATCTTAGAAACATGGTGTCTAACCAGATCCTTACTCTGGATGGCATTACCCTGACCTGTAGTAATACTGTGAGAAATCTTGGAGTCATTTTTGATCAGGATATGTCATTCAAAGCGCATATTAAACAAATATGTAGGACTGCTTTTTTGCATTTACGCAATATCTCTAAAATCAGAAAGGTCTTGTCTCAGAGTGATGCTGAAAAACTAATTCATGCATTTATTTCCTCTAGGCTGGACTATTGTAATTCATTATTATCAGGTTGTCCTAAAAGTTCCCTAAAAAGCCTTCAGTTAATTCAAAATGCTGCAGCTAGAGTGCTGACGGGGACTAGAAGGAGAGAGCATATCTCACCCATATTGGCCTCTCTTCATTGGCTTCCTGTTAATTCTAGAATAGAATTTAAAATTCTTCTTCTTACTTATAAGGTTTTGAATAATCAGGTCCCATCTTATCTTAGGGACCTCGTAGTACCATATCACCCCAATAGAGCGCTTTGCTCTCAGACTGCAGGCTTACTTGTAGTTCCTAGGGTTTGTAAGAGTAGAATGGGAGGCAGAGCCTTCAGCTTTCAGGCTCCTCTCCTGTGGAACCAGCTCCCAATTCAGATCAGGGAGACAGACACCCTCTCTACTTTTAAGATTAGGCTTAAAACTTTCCTTTTTGCTAAAGCTTATAGTTAGGGCTGGATCAGGTGACCCTGAACCATCCCTTAGTTATGCTGCTATAGACGTAGACTGCTGGGGGGTTCCCATGATGCACTGTTTCTTTCTCTTTTTGCTCTGTATGCACCACTCTGCATTTAATCATTAGTGATCGATCTCTGCTCCCCTCCACAGCATGTCTTTTTCCTGGTTCTCTCCCTCAGCCCCAACCAGTCCCAGCAGAAGACTGCCCCTCCCTGAGCCTGGTTCTGCTGGAGGTTTCTTCCTGTTAAAAGGGAGTTTTTCCTTCCCACTGTAGCCAAGTGCTTGCTCACAGGGGGTCGTTTTGACCGTTGGGGTTTTACATCATTATTGTATGGCCTTGCCTTACAATATAAAGCGCCTTGGGGCAACTGTTTGTTGTGATTTGGCGCTATATAAAAAAAAATTGATTGATTGATTGATTGATTGATTATTTTGTTCTGATTGTTATTTCGGTTTGATCACTTTGTTCATTCTTTCTTTCTCATTGTGCTGCACTCATCACTTTGACGTTGCTTTCTTCAAGGTTCCTGCTGCACTCAGCTTTTAGTGTCATTTTATTTCTTGTTCACCGTTCTTGTGTATTTAGTTGTCACTCCTACCTCACTTATTTCCTACATGCGCTTTTGTTTCCTGCTTCCGTTTGTTTACGCCTGAGTCGTCCGTGGTTTTTTTAAGCACACCTGTCCTGTAGCCTCACTGGCGGTTCATTATGTGACACGGTCTGTTCTTTGATGGTTGACTCAGCTTGCTCTGTGACCCTGTGAGTACTCCATTGTGACCTCTGAATGTTTCCTAAACTTTGGAAGGTTTTGTTCTTTGTGCCTCCTAGTAGTTGCTGTGTCTTCTGTTCCCTTCGTTGGACTTAACCTTCTGGGGCCGTCGTATACAACGGCTGAGACCAAGCTTTATTAAATTATAAATAAGTTTTTAATGATATGAGATAGAAACTTCCTTTTTTGTTTTTTTATTGAAAAGTTAATTCCACAGACTTTGAGCCACCGTCCACCATCTTTGTACTCCTCATAGAAGCTGGGTGATGACGTGCGCAATGTGAGTGTCCAATCGCAATTGGTTCACCGTCACATGGTTTTCCAAAATCCAGTGGTGGGCACAGTTCCGATAAGCCAATAACCGATAATTATCAAAGATAATGTTTTCATTATCAGATTATCTTTTTAGATAACTTTAAAAACATTATCAGACTAATTATTTTGCGATAAATTTTTGTCCGATACTTTTTAGACCGATAACATGGTAAATAAAGCTGAACAGCTACAAACATTTATAAAATTTAAAATCAGTTGAGCACCTATTTACCTGTTTAATGTTTCGTCGCTGATGTGTAGTTCTACCCTCTGCAAAACAGAGGAGAGCTGCTTCTAGAAGAAACCGCTCTATCCTCTGCAGGCAAAGGAGAACTGGTCCCCCCCAAAAATTTATTTTAACTCCATACTAATACGAGTGCAATATCACCCAAGTCATCCAGAGGCATACATGTTTAACTTATGGTTCAACTTTTAACCAAACTCATTTCGGACAAGTTATCTAAATTAATGTCATGCTTGAAGTTTTATAAAGTGAAAATGTCAGATATATGTCTTAGTTTTAAAATAATGCGCTCATTTTTAAGGTTTTAGTGCTGACATACTGTGTCCAGGACAACATGAGAAATGCATTTGAAACACTCTGATCAGGCTCTACGGACAACAGCATTTAACTCTAGTGCCTAAAACTCCCGTGAATATATTTTCTGGGTTTATAGATGTTGTTATTGTGTCTGCATTTATTAAATTCCACACATCTTAAATGTAGCAGACACGGATTATCTGGAATTTTATTTTGGCAGGTTTTCAAGGCCTCTACTGCCATCTACTGGCCAGTAGTGTTCATGGCAGTATTGGCCCTGAAGCTGGGCTGATATATTTCAATCACTGTACTCGGCTACAGCTCAAACTGTACCACAGAACCGCACGGTGTAAAAGTTCGGAGCGCACGATTTATGTTCTCACACACATTGTACATTCAAAAACCACACGTCGGACTCATGTTTCCAGAAGCAAAATGTAAACAGAAGCTTTTTTCAAGCTTAATTTACAAAAACTCTCGATGGGAGTACGGAACCTGGGAGAGGTCACTTAAAGTAATATTTTTTTCTGGCCATGATAATTTGTGCACACATTTTCCTTTAATTGAGCCCACGAATGAATAAAACGTGCTCTCGAATTAATAAAACGTGCACACATTTGACTTTCGTTCAAAATTAACTTAATAATATGACCTAAATTGCCATTCTTACAACGGGGAGACGCTTCGCCCTCAGCATCCTTTCTAATGTGCTTAAACTCCAGATGATGTCATGCTGGGTAGCTGGAGTTCTCTATATGACCTTGTGCGCCCAAACCATGATGATACACTCTGACCAGATCCATTTCTAATGGGGAAATGTATTACAATCTCTCCTGGTTTGTTGACTAATAGCCAACATTTATGTGTCAAGATAATATTGAGTGCACGTTTTACAAATTGTGGCCGCGCTTAAGTAGATTGTGCCCTTGTTTTACTCAAACTATGTTTAAAACATGCACACAATATCAAAACATGTGCACAATATAATAGAACATGCACACAACATCATAAAACGTGCGCACAATATAATAAAATGTGCGCACTATATAATAAAATGAGCGCACATTTTCTCCACATGCAAAAGATTTTGCAATGACACTTCCAGGGCTCTGTAAAAATGCCTGTTTTTACAAATAAAAAATTGGAATATTTTACAAAAGTACATTTATCTGTAAACACCAACACACGACACGTCACATTAACGTGTTGGTTTACATAATGAATGACTCAAGCAATCAGTGTTTAGTGGAGACACATTTTACCCAGAATCCTTTGCGATCTGTCTGTGTTTGTTAAACTTCAGAATTAGTGCATTATTCAACATTAAAAGATATATGTTATATTTTAACTTTGTACAAATGACAGAATTGACATTAATGGAGTTATTCTATCAGTATTCATTTTATTTATCCACCAAACCATAACTCATGCTTTATTTTCCAAGACCGCTGCCTGACGGGAGCGTTGTGATTGGGTAGAGGGCTGAGCTTTGCAGCTCCTCTCAGATTGCTTCTGTGCTGGAAGCCATGTAGTAAGCAAGAGCTTCCAGCAGGGGGCAATATGTTCAAAGACAGAAATGCTGGCTCATTGTTTGGGTCTGTTGTCGCTTTTGATGCTACCAGAAGTGATCGTGGTGTTAAACTCAAATTCAGCTTGTTAGTAGTTGCAAATATACCACAGACAATACTGGAATTTATCGGTTATCGGTTATCTGTAACTGCCGATACATTTTTGGGTGGTTTATCATTTTATCTTTATCAAAGATAACTTTTCAGTTATCTGTTTATCTGTTATCAAAGTTAATTTTTTGGTTATCTGTGCCTACCACTGCCAAAATCCAATCGTAGGGCAGATTTACCTCACGTGATAAACCAAAGATTGTTTTTAGCAGTGATGTTACTAGTTGGCTTTTTCAATAGCCATCTGGCTGTTGGCTCCAATGCACCCTGCGCCATTACGCACAGCAATCAGTGAAAGTGAGCAGACAGAGGGCCTCTCACACAATCTCACGTGCTCAAACACAGAGCATGTGAGTTTCAAAGATGTTCCACTTCTTATTACCTGTGAATGTTACTGGATAAGCCTGTGGCAAGCTCTCTCGTTCCAGCATAAAGCACTGTTTACCATATCAATGGAGCGAGGGGGAGGGGCCGCTCCTCAGAGTGTAAATGGGCCAAAGTGTCAAAGCTGCATTCAGAGCAGGAGAGAACACACAGAAGTTTGTGATGTGACCTTTGTGTAATAGCAGACAGAAATTGCTTTGAGATGCAGACAAACAAAATGCATAGAACATTTTGTATATATTGTTCAATATGTGCATTTGTGTTTATTGTTTGAACCTTTTTGTTGTACAGTCTTTCACACAAGAGTCCAAATTACCTTTATAAAGTGTCAAAACATTTGTTTATTATAGTTTGCTGTGAATTTTGAATAAATGTGTGTGGAAAATTATTTGCCGCTTTACTTTTCCTTTCTTATTTCTGATTGTAAACCTTTATTACACTTATAAAACACAACTATAGCATATATATCCTGAAAGTACAGGTTGTCCTGAAAAAAGAGACATAAAACTTGATTGTGGGATGCAGGGAGAGCTGTTAACAGCAATAATAAAACATTTATGCCAGGCGAGTGAACTGTCCAAAAAATGCCCTCGGACCCCAGAAGGTTCAATTGTATATATGGACTGTTGATGTGAACCGAGAACACTGAGTTAGCCACACCTCCCCATCCTCTCTGTCTGCACATTTTGGTTCTTCATTTACCAACAACAGGTATGAATGACATCATAATGAAAAGTCACACATAGTCAAAAATACCATTGTAAACAGACGTGTATTTACTTGTACTTTTATATAATGGTTGGTTGAGTGTGCAGCGTATGCATCGGCGCTCCGGTGCCTTTCATTGAGCAATATTCTCTCCACTTGGAATTTTCTTGTTCATGCTAATGCACCGATGATGATCCTGGTTACGCAAGCAGGTTTGGCGTTCCACAGACATTCCCATGGCAATGAATCCAGCATTTGCACTGAGGAGCCAAAAGTTCCAGGATCATGCCATAATGTCAACAACTTAATCTGGCTAATACGGTAATCCATGTACAAAGAACAGAACCACAAGCTCATTTCAGACGCTCACGGCTTTTAATGTACGGATGAATAGAGCTCAGTCAGCAAGTCCTCCAGCAGAAATGAAGTAGCTGGATGTCTGTAATGAGTCCTCAGTAGTCCATCTCCACATCCGCGGATCTGCTAACCATAAATCATACCAACAGACGGAGACCCTGGATGATGAGTGAAATATGAATGTCTTGACTTGCCTCTACGCAGAAATGAGACTGTGGTTGGATCGAGCGGCAAATAAGTGTAACAGTCATTCAGTTGATGATACAAACAGCACGTTTGGTTTACAGTAAATACTTCTGAGAAGTTATTTTCTTCTAAAAAGCGGTTATTTGTTCAAAGCAAACACCATCGTAGCAACTGTCATAGCAGCTACCAAGTGGGCCGTTGCCGTGCACAAGCAGCTACGTGAGCCCATATAAGAGTTCGGGTAAGCAGTGAGGACGAGTGTTCATCCAAAGTACATGGCTGACTTTAAAAGCAAAAGTACTACCTCTGCTACTAAACCCTTACACCCACAACACTATCACACGTTCTGCAGTATGCATGTACACTTATTAAAAACATACACACGCCATCTAAAAAGCATGAACATACTGCCTGAGGTTGATTTCAAATCCCCCCCACACCTAGTCCACAGTACAGTATTTAACAGGTACAACACTGAAATAAACTAATATTGTACAAATGACGAAAAGTCATTTTTCTGGGCACTGTCTTGTAAATTGAAGTGGATAACGGCTTCTGTGGAAAAAGTAGGCCAAGAAGTACCATTGTGCCGCATTTGGTGCTTGTATCACAAAATGAAGGATTATTCTCATATATACATTTATCTGCTGTGCGAGAACTCCAGCAGGTCATTTGGGGATTTAGTGGTATTTTTTTTCTGTTGGGTTACCAACATGTACAAGGAGTTATTTGAATTTTAGAAAGGATAAGAAAATCGAAGGTGACAGAGAACAAAAAATATAAGTTGTCTGTTGTAGTGTCTTGTCTCACACCACAAACCCTCTGTTGTGATTTAATATCAGTCTTTCTCTTCTATCACCTGTCAGTCCAATTACCTTCAGCTGTCCCTTATAGGATTTCTGTTTATTGTATACTGCCAACAATTTCAAAGATTATTATGTTGGTTTCCACAGTTGTGCCTCACAAAACACACTCCTTGCTGTATGTCTGTCATTCTACTGCACAGTATGTGTCCTTGTAAACTCCATCCTTACCGTGGCCTGTGTTTCTGAGACAAACTAGCTCAATTATCTGGCAACAGCAGTGTTTTGAGTCAGGAACACAAGCTCCTGTTAGCGCTGCACTGGGTTTGTAATGAATACAGGCCTGACAATGTTGAACAAGTGGATGACAAACTAACAGCAAACCTATAAATGATCTTGTATGTTCCATTTTGTTTGGGAAACCTCTGGACAACAGTACCCTGATTTGCCAACACAAACTGTGACAAAGGTCAGCAGGACACAAACTCTACAAACGAAAAATTGATACAGTGGTGGTAAAAGCAAATTCCGGGTCGGCTTTGGGAGTAAAACAACATGGTTTATGGAGTCCATCCCTAAAGGGTGAGTAAGTCCTATACAGGCCCCAAGGCCAATCAGGCCCGGACCTATAACCCTCTATGGCAGCCTGATTCGGATGAGAGTCTACGGCTTCATCTGGACTGGATACCAGTCCATCACATTTACTTCCCCACCCAACGCTGGTAGCCATTTACAGCTGGGTGGACTTGGATGAAGAAGAGGAAGTGCCTTGTCAAAGGACTCAAAAAGGTAGCCTGAGGCACACACTTGGACTTGGTTTATAGCTTGGTAGTCCAACTCATAAGCCACCTGCTCTATAACACAAAACCAAGTCATCTATGATTCATCTTACGTATGCCATGTGACAAGTAAACATTCATAAAAGATATCGTAAAATTTGATATTATAAATGCGTTCCTTTGATTACTTCATGAACAAGGACCACATCAAATAAGTAACTCAGAAAGTGGATTGTGTTGGGTTGAATAACTGAAAAAAGTACAAACAGTTTACTTACTGTGTCTGCAGGGGACAGTCTGTCTCTGCAGTGACATTCACGTGTCTTTGTCCTCTGCCATTGAGATCCAGAGATGCCTGGAAAGAGTTTATGGAGTCATGAGGTCAGTGGACAGAGGTATTTGACCATGCCGATGTCTTTGCAGGAGAATAAAGGTCCAGGTCTTTAGGGTCCTGGTGCTACCTGTCTGTATGATAACCAGGGGAAGAAGGTGAAGACTGGATGTCTTTGGCCTTTTCAGAGGATCTGTGGGTACCGCTGGAATGCTTTTGTATCAAACAAGCAGTTACTTAGTATTGATTAAATTGATTTTTATTCCTCAAAATCCTAAACACAGTACCTCATAATGACAATGTTAAAAGGTTTTTTAGATTTTTGCAAATTAATTAAAAATAAATAATAAAAATAAGAAATCACATCTACTGTACGTATTCACAGCCTTTGCCATGAAGCTCAAAATTGAGCTCAGCTGCATCCTGTTTCTACTGATCATCCTTGAAATGTTTCTACAGCTTAATTGGAGTCCACCTGGGGTAAATTCTGTTGATTGGACCTGATTTGGAAAGACACACACCTGTCTACATATAAGGCCCCACAGTTGACTGTCAGAGCACAAACCAAGGATGAAGTCAAAGGAATTGTCTGTAGACCTCTGAGACAGGATTGTCTCGAGGCACAAATCTGGGAAAGGACACAAAAACATTTCTGCTGCTTTGAAGGTCCCAATGAGCACAGTGGCCTCCCTCATCTGTAAATGGAAGAAGTTCAGATCCACCAGGACTCTTCCTAGAGCTGGCCACCCATTTAAACTGAGCAACTGGGGGAGAAGGGCCAAAGCTCCAGCATTCCTTTGTGGAGAGAGGAGAACCTTCCAGAAGGAAAAACATCTCTGCAGCAATCCACCAATCAGGCCTGTATGGTACAGTGGACAGACAGAAGCCACTCCTTAGTAAAAGGCACATGGCAGGCAGCCCACATGGAGTTTGACAAAAGGCACCTGAAGGACTCTCAGACCAGGAGAAACAAAATTCTCTGGTCTGATGAGACAAAGATTGAACTCCTTGGTGTGAATGCCAGGCATCATGTTTAGAGGAAACCAGGCACCATCCCTACAGTGAAGCATGGTGGTGGCAGCATCATGCTGTGGGGATGTTATTCAGCAGCAGGAACTGGGAGACTAGTCAGGATTGAGGGAAAGATGAATGCAGCAATGTACAGAGACATCCTGGATGAAAACCTGCTTCATTCTTTCCATTTTGAACTTTGACATACGATGGTAATCCCTTGTATCTTCAAGGACCACGTATCATTGACGTACATGATGGAAGCAAGAAGATTGTGCTAAAGTTACTACACGCATGCTCCTGTTGGTTTGCACAGGTCACATGGTCCATGCCCAGAGGGTTATGTCATCAACCTGTGTGCTTCATCACATTCATGGTCAACTGTGATAATCACATATTGATTTGTCACAGTCATAGACCATATCTTTCAAGATGTCTGTGAAAGCGAGAACGAGGCTTTACTGTATGGTTGTGATTTACAGTCTATCCAGTGACCTAGGATGACGGCCTAATGTCTTTGGCGCTAGGTCTATCCAGAGAAATCTTGGGAAGAATTTATGTCGAGCAGCAGTTGCTTAAAGAGACTCCTGTGAAGCATACTACGTGTCGGGAAATTGATGATAAAACTGTGACCACATAGTACATGTAAATGATCATGATCCAGCACGCAGGTGCCTCAGAGTTGAGGACCCCATGAAATGGAAGGTGACGCCCACATTTCACATGGTTGCAAAAGAGTAATTTCAGGAGTTATGGATAGATCACTGATTTCTCAGACTGTCAGGATCTAAGACTACTCTATAGGGTTCAAAATGGGCCAAGAACTGACCTCACTGACAACCTGCACATCTTATATTTTCGTCAGTTTTTCCTTCATAGTATATTATAATACCACTAGATTTCACAGACACTGTTTGCACTGCACTAAACATTCAGCACTGGAAGCACCGCGGTCACGCTGTGACAATACTGTCTGCGTGTAGCTACCTGAGTTCATGCTTCTTTACAACATGTCTTTGAGGGAGATTACACTGACAGAGGAGTTTTTGTCCTCAGCTATAATCTTCTTGGGAACGATATCCCTGGAATAACCTTGAGGAAATGTGGCTAAGGCATTGCCGTTTGGGAATATCCGGCCTTCAGAACAACTCCCCCTGAGCAACCAGTGATTGTGATCCTAAAAGAAATCATTCCTGGTCCTCATCTCGTATTTTCCGCAGGCCCTTGGAGAATTGCATTTTCATTTTGCTTCAAGCACTATGATGCATTGCAGTAATCTACCGTGTCGGTGAAGTGTATCCCAGTGAAGGATTCAGCCGGTTCCTCAGTTGTTAATAACATAAAACTGTGTTCAGGAGTAAATGGAGGTTTGGTTGTTTGTTTTCATTGCATTAAGTTTTCGTAGATGACACAAGGGCTCCTGCAGAATGCTTACAGCAAGCATTTTAACGCAGTTAAAAGCAGTAATTAAAATCAACTCCATGTGCAGAGTTTTAACTGTAATTTGAGGTTACTTGCATCCACATCAGATGAACATTGTAGAAATTATATGTTTTCTTTAATGTGGGTGCCCCTCTTAATGTACAATCTGTAATTTCACATTTGACTGTTGATATATTTCATACGCGAGGACAGTATGTGTCATTTTTTTTTCCATTTACAAGGAAGAAGATAAAATGTAGACGGTTTTCCAACTCTTGCATTTGGATTTACAACTTTTGTTGCCATTAAATGTTGTTTTGAAGTTAAAAGTCTGTCGCTGTTGTGACGTAAACCATCTTTAGGCTGGAAAAACTAAAACAAACTCGTCAAAAATATTGTAGGCAAACATATTCTAGGTGCCTAATTTAATTGTCTGGTTCAGCGTAATATCAAGTACAATGCATGTTAGGGGGAAAAGGATTTTATAGTTGGCCAGATCAAGAACATCCTCCAGGCAAGACTTTACTAATCTCTGAAAAAACATGACTCGTGTATCCAAAGGGTTCAAGAAGTTATATAAACTGCTGGTGACGGCCGTATTACAGTTAGCCAAAAATACAGATAATAATCATAATGAAATCTATGCATTTCTGACAGTTGAAGGCACCTAGAACGTCTTTTTAATGCTTCTTAAGTGTTTTTGCCTGATCAAGTCAACAGAAAAAAGTATTAAAATTCCATAGATTCCAGTTTAATAAACATCAAAAGGGAAATGTTCTTTTTTAAGAAATCAGTTATGAAAATATGAACCTCATTTTCAAATTAAACTATAGAATGCAATGCTAAAGTACCCTCAGCCATATGAGCATATAATCAATGGAAGAGTGTGTAGAAAGAATGTGACTGGTTGAACACTTAAGATAGGTCAAGGTCTGTGGCCCAAGAATGTTCCCTGTGAATTTGAGACCCTAGCAGTAATAGGACTGGACCTATGCTGAGCACAGACAGACACACGGACAGACGTTTTCGCAAAACCCAACAGCCATATTTTGGCCTTGGGTAAAAATCAAACATTTTTTGGTCTGCTGCCAAGTATGAAATAACGCAAAGGATAGTTATTATAAAAATGTCAGCACTTACAGTCTTTAAAAGATTAAAACATAACAAAATTATAATAATTTGACTACAAATAAAATCCAAATAAAAACACAAAGAACAATAACAATACTAAAACTGACTCAGAATACTTGCTTAAAATAATGTGACTTTAAATGTCTTTTGAAATAGTCCAAATCAAGTAGCTTGATTTGGACAATTGGTTGTTTTCAACATGATTTATTAAAAGAACCAAGTTTTCTTAATAGTTGCCTGAGATCACCTAAGAGTTTGTTTTGCATATTTTGGTTTATTTGTAAATATTTGCTTTCAGCTGTTTTTCCACTGTTTGTGAAAGTCTTACGCAAATGTGACAGAGTATGAAAAGTGAAAATTTGTTATATTTTTTTCTGATTACTTTTGACCTTCTTAAGGGAAACTTATGGCCATATGTATGAAAAGTATTTCACTGTTCGCCCAGTTTGGATGGAAATTCCTTGTAATTCGAGCATTATGTATGTTGTAAAAAGCCGGGGTTGGGGGGGTTGGCTGTCACGCGCGCAGCAATGCTGCACTGTGGCGAGAAGCCGACAGAACTTACTTTTGACTTTTTAGCTCGTGCATGTAGGCAGTGCTGTTTGGTGTTTTCTTTCTTTTACTGTTCTTGTCATTATTATATTTTTGGTTTAATGTTTTCTTTGTTGACAATTAAAATGAGAGGAAAAAGAAAAGCAGCAAAAGTCTGTTGCAGTATTAAAAATTGTCTGTATTGTTAACGGCGTGAGCAGACTGTGACTCTGTGTGTGCAGACGAGTGATTAAACCAGAAAGGACATTTCTTCATCCATTTTTAATGTCTTGTTTTGTGGGTTTTTTATGAGGGATTTCTCTTGTTACTCTGTTGTTTTGTGTATTTGAGTGTATCTGTGAACCCATACTTATACATAACGGTTGATTTGTTGTGTACTCGCTTTTTTTGTTTTTTTTTGTGTGTGTAAATATAACCCTGTGCTGACTGACATACGTTTTTGCTGTCAGTCATTACACTGTTTGATTGACAGCTATTTATGCAGTTGTGACTTTGTTCCCTCGACTTGACGTGTGTGACCTCCTGAAGAGACAGCTGGCCTCCAGCTAAAAACTCAACAGACGCACAAAAATAGACGTTGCCTTTGACACCAGCGGTTCAGACTTGTTTGAAGATATGTCTGAAGTGGCTCAAATGATTCGTTTGTCCTTTTACATCAACTTCAAAGTCGATGGAGTAGAAAGAGAGACTGGTGCCTTATACCCTTCCTGACGCAACTCCACGTTACATAGAGAATGGGCGTGGGAGGGGGGGCAGCCTCCAGCCTTACCAGTAATTGTAAAATGTGTTTTGTAATGTAATTATGTATGTTTTGATTTGTTACTATCCTGGGCATGATGTCAGACTACATCCGCAGACTCTAGGTGGTCCTCCAGTCTATGGATACAGCTCCGGACTCTGGCAGGAGTGTCACTTCAGCCACCACAAACCTCATCACAAAGCTCAGCACCATTAAAGAAAATCTTTTGTTTGTGTACTCTAGTGGAGTTACTCTGCAGCTGACTTCCACCAGCGGCTGGCACGTGACTGTTATAAGCCATATGGAGCCTTATCTCATGAATATGTATGCAATACATGTAAAATCTGAGCTGCCTCCAATGCCTCGTACACCTGTTCCTACAACTATTTGCGCACACCAGCGGCTGAAAAACACAGTATGCGCTGTGAGAGTCCATTCAATCCCTCTCACAGCAGGTGTCGGCCATATTTCAGGTGACACACACAAACATCTAACGCCACTCGTTTGGCAGTTAGAAAATGTGTGGCCATTTGTGCTATTAACACAACAACAGTCAACAGACAAACACTGTCGAGCTGGATGTGAAATTTGTTTAAGTGACCCATGACTGTGGAGTTGCTGAGTGCACATGTGGCGTGCCAGAGTGTCGGCTACCCCCACAACATGTGTGCTCCCCCGAAGACGTGCATGCATGCGCTTCGCCTCCCCCGCAGGCGAGGCGCTTCTCAACTGATCACAAAGTGACACCTTGGTCAGCAGGAGGTGTTGACAACTCTGGTCCTGGACATCACAGCTGCAGAACATGCACCGTGTTTTGACGGACATGCATGTGTATGTACTTGCTGTCCTCATGTGGAAATACATAAAAACATATCACTTTTGCAACAGGCTGGAGAGCGCGCACATTGACAACTGTCCCAGCTGAAGCGGACCGTCAGTTTATGCGGACACGCAACAGGCAATCTGAATGTCACATCTGTCTGACAGAAATAGAAACTGAATGATCCGCACAACCACAGCGCTCCCATTTGCTGGGAGTGCTTTCTATTATTAGTACAATTTTTCTTGATCCAGCACGCCTTTTACGTGTTTTGGATGTGCGTGTCTTCGCTGCATCACGTCTGTCTGACAGGACATGCGTATCCTGTGAGCGGCACGCCACAGGACTATATGACAAGCCAACAGTGAGACAAATACACCACTTTCAGTCATGTATCAGCAGAAATACGCTGTAACAAATGTTTGATCAGTTATCACTAAGCTTTTTTTCTCGTTTTTTAAAAAATACATTTATGTCCTTGTTGATTTCAGGCTTTTTTCCACACTGTTTACAGGACAGCGAGGTTGGCTGGGTGGTAAAGGTTCTGGCTGTCAGAGCTTTTTTAAATTGCAGGTTTGAATCCTGTGGGTGGCATTTTTTTCCACAGCAGCTGCATGAAGTGGTTACACATGCTCCAGCTGCTCAATTCCAATTTATTTTCATTTATATAGCGCCAAATCACAACAAAGTTGCCTCAAGGCGCTTCATACAAGTAAGGTCTAACCTTACCAACCCCTTGCACTGTGTTCCCGCTGCAACCGTCGCATGCACGAAACCATTGCAGTAGGATCGTTCATGCCTGCCCGTCGGTTCGATGTCTTCGTGGTTCGCTCATACGAGCTCTTCCGCTGTGATTCACCCTGATTTGTATTTATTCATACTATGTGTGAAGGGGCCCTTATCTAAGTCAGGATGACTGTCTTCTACTGCTGTCGAGGACCTTGAAAATCTGTCTGTGCTGTCTGAACTCCACAGACCTGGAAGTGGTCAAATCACAGCGGTTAGACACGTCTACTTTTGGTCTGGTCGCCCCAATGGCTGACGTACCAAGGGAGTGGCAGTTGCTGTGACAGACTGGCTCCTTTATATGGTGGCTTGAGCATTCTTTTAGTTTCTTGTCTGTTGTCAAGTTGTCTGTTGGGGAGGTGTTGGTCTAGAGGTTCAGCGGTGGGCTTGAGACGAGAGGATGCTCAGTTCAAACCCCTGCCAGACTGGAAAATCACTAAGGGTTGTTGGGCAAGCTCCTTAATCCCCAGTTGCTCCCAGTGTGCAGTTGAATGCCTTGCATGGCAGCACCCTGACAGTGCTGTGTGTGCGTGCGTACTTGCGCGCGCGTGTGTGAGGCATCATTGTAAAGTGCTTTGAGCTTCTGATTCAGATGGAAAAGCGCTATATAAATGCAGTCCATTTACTGTTTGTCTCAAGTCCGTGCTCTGATTGCAGTGAGTGATATCTTGTCAAAGGAGACTCTTTACTCTTGTAGGGCAACTGTCCTATATGTGACACTCCACTGGTCATGGTCAGTGCCACAACTGGCACTGACAAGGTTGGCTATGAGGACTGCTTTTGTTCTCATCTAGAAACTATGGCAAAAATAGCTCAGTGTTTCTTGACGTTGCAAAAAAAAAGTAAAAAACAAACAAACAAAAAGACTCAAGGTCTACAGTTATTTGGTGACTCTTGATTTAAACATCTAGACCCATAATGTTGGAAATTATATTCTAATAGCAGTGGTGGTGCTCAGGAAATGGATCGTGTTCTTTTTGGAAGATACTGGAGATTGAAGTGCCCACTTTGGGTGCTTCCCTGAGGATTCAGTTGAAGATTCACAGACTGTTGTGTGTTCAGTGCCCAAGATCAAATATAACTCAACATCAAGATCTGCTTTGAGGAAGATTGTATGCAATCTGTATAGAGGACTTCACGTCATAGTCCACGGCTTGATGGAAATTCCACACTTTTTTAACAGCTGAAATTGCTCTGAGGGTAAACGAGGAGGTGTTTATTTAAGGAATCTGTGAGGAGTACCGTCCTGTGTCATAAAACTGTCTAGAGCGAATATTTCTCAAAAACTGAGTGACTATGCAGAAAGAACACTCATGAGGGAAGCCACCAAGGCACTGGCAAAAACACCTGATAGTCTTCTGTGTCTGTGATTGCAGAAACTTTGCATCGAGCAACTTTTGTCTGTTGTATTGCAGATTGTACAGCGTCATGGTGGAGTGAAGAAAAGGATTTTCTTACATGAAAACATAGATCTAGATGGGATTCTCCCATGTGCCTTCTGACAAACTCTAGCTGCAGTTATTTTAAAGAAAATCTTTGATTTTTATTTTTTTTTCTCAATCAAACTGGTAAAAGTGATGATTTGTATTTACAGTAACACACTACTTATTTTGGGCAGCTACTCATGGCCTCTAAAAATAGAGGCACTGTGTATAACGATGGCTATAATTCTGAAATGGTTAATGCGATGTTTTTGTTCAAGCCTTTGAATTAAAGATAAAAGTTTTGTATGCGGGGGTACAACCTAATTGGGGGTGCTCCTGCAGAGCTACTATACACCACAAAAGAAACAAGACATCTTATACACCACAAATAATTGTTTAAATATGAAATATGCACTGTATACTAATTTATGTATATATAGTAGTATATAGTATAGTATATAGCAGTGCAAAAAAATGGAGGTATTGTGACGGACATTCAACACGTAATGGACATTGCGGACATAATTCACCATACCAGGAGTGTGTTTCCTGTTTGGTATGTGGTAACACTCCCAGATGTGCAAAGCACATACCAAAGTGTCGCCACTGGTAGTTAGAGTGTTTCCCCTGTTCTGCAGGTGTTAACACTCTGAGGTGTGCATATTGATGTTTCCTGTCTTGGCCCCTGCATGGGTAATTGACAATGTGTATTCCTGCTATGCATTTAACAAGCTGTCTCGGATATTGATGTTTCCTCTCTCTGCCCCTGTGTGGGTAATTGGCAAAGTGCATTCCTGCTGTGCGTATGACAAGCTGTCTCACCCCCTGAGGTGCTTTTCCTGACAGGACTCCTGTGAGGTTAATGGGTGGGGCCGAGCTGTTATAAAAATTCTGTGACTTGTGTATAAAAGAGAAATAAAGTGACATGCTGATGCGATGTCAAAATGGGAAATTGTTGCTCGTTCTTTCAGCTATTGCAATTATATATATATACACATATGGAGTAGTGCAAAAAAAATGGATGTATGTTTGGCCTTGTTGAATGGAACATTCCATCATTCCCCTCATGAAATATTTGTACCATTGAACTCATAAACATTTATTATTTGTATAATATTTGTAATAATGTAGGTACATTGTGTGTTTTGGAAGTAATACTATTGAACGTGAGCCAATACAGATTTGGTTGAAAACATATCTTTATCTTTCTGTAACCGTTTTCAAGAACCTACTTGATGATGTCACAAAGGTTTATATTTATCCTGTCGGCAAACAAACAAACAAGCTGTTGGATCTCGGCAGAGTTCTGCCGTCTCCTTCCTTTGTGTCTTTGATGAAGTGAAGTCAGTTGTCTGTAAAATTGGTGTCTTGTGTCCTGAGGCAAAAGAACATACAGTCGTTTATTGAGGAAAAAAAAATGAAAGGCTCTAATTTTGCATTTCAAAAGCAACTATCAGAGAAGCGTAATGACACGGCCGGAAAGACTCGACAGCAAGTTCAGTTTATAAACAAACGCAGAGGGAAGAGATAATGAGATAATGTGAGAGAAAGAGTTTCTGTCTCGCCGACACTTTTTGATGTAGTTTCACAGTAAAAAGTGAAGCAGGGTTTTTTTTTTTATTTATGTTAATTAAGTGGTAATTTCGGTTGGTGTCGGAGTCTCAGACTCACTCTGCTAAAGTGAACAAATGCCCCGCTGGCAGTTGTCTTCATTGACCAAAATGTTGAACTTTGGAACGATGGGTGCGGTCAGCCCTCCTCATGCTGTATGCCAGTGGGGATTTCCTGGTTTAAAATTTAGATGGGCAGATACGTCTGACATTTCTAAACTCAGTTTTCAATTATGACCGAGGCCCCCTGTGCAGCTGCCTATAGTGAGCCCTGATTAGTGTCTGACAGCTGCAACAAATGATGAAGGCTTGTCTCGGTGTGATTGAAACATATTCATCATTTGTTCTCCTCTGAAGGAGAGACGGGACCTGAAAACCGCGACTCAATCATTCGGACCTTCATTAACGGCGCCACAATAAAAACACTGGCTGTGAGCCGAAGGTTTTGTTCGGGTTACCAACGAAAGTCATTAGTAGACAGGTTGAGTCGTTGAGTAGTCAACAGCTACTCATGACAATAAATTGTGCACTTATGGCATCAACACAGTGATCCTACATGGAAAGAATATTTGTATTTGTATACTGCATGTGACATATTTTTCATTGCCCCTAAATAAAGCAGCTGCTGGTTGCTGGTGGGCATCGACCTGTGTTGGTTCTTTCTTGAGTTCTGTCTCTCTGGATAGTTAAGCTGTCTCTGTTTTTGATATCTGTGCAGGAAAATCCAAAGTAGTTAACTAGTCGATTACTAGTTGTTGTTATTGCCCAAATTATTTGTTCTGTCATAAAGTTTCCACAAAGATCTACCATAGCTGCGTGTTGGAACACCTCCTTCCAACCATCCTAACCCCCCCACCCAAATTTTTTTGTTTGTTTCTACAGTACTACTTTTACCACATATTCCACCCATTTTCAAGCTGTAAAGGCAATTATCAAAATTTTGCATCAGTGATGGATGATTTGTACTGAATATGTATTCCAGGAAAGACAAAAAAGTTGCACAAAGTATAAAACACTTGCATGGGTGGCTTTCAACTGCAGATTTTCTATGTGTGCAGCAGCTGCACCACTGTGCTGTTCATGTAAAAGGTGTGATCCTGGGTTAGTCCTGCAGGAGCAGTGTATCAACCCTGGCGTGCTCTTCTTCCCCCCCCCCCAATACATCATCACAATTGCTTTTTACATCTTTGCCTACCGTCACTGGTGGTGATCCCACAAGACTATGGATCCACGTGGACCCAGTTATGTCTTTGCTTTTCGCAGATGTTGAACTTCTCATGGTGTCTTCAGAGTGTGACCTCCAGTGTACAGTGGAATGTTTTGTACTTTAGGGATGAGAATCATCACCTCCAAACTTGAAGTTATGGCGGTTTGCTAGAAAGCTGTGGATTGCTCCCTCAGCATCAGGAGTGATTGGTCTCTTAAAATGAAGGTGTTCTTGGTTAACCACGGCCTTCTTCATGAGAAGAAAAACCCTCGCCTTCATTCATGACATTGTTTAAAGTGACCAACAGAGTGATACAGGGGGCTGAATTTAGTTTCCATCAAGGGGGAGCAGGTCTCTCTTTTAGGGAAGGGAGTGACGTACTCTGACATTCAGATGAAGGACCTCAGACTGGAATTGCTGCTTCGGGATAGACGAGTATTGGAACTTGTTTGTGAAAGGCATATCTGAGTGCAGTACATTTTGTATAACATGTGACAGTGCTGCTCATTAGATCAGGTTTTTGGTGGTTCAAGGTGCAAATGATTAATGGTGACGGAAGATATGAATACAGTAAAATGACTTGGGTAGAAACTAGCGATGACATGTACTGGGCTTTCACCCTGCTTTGCACTGGGTCTATGAAAGAGCCTTTAAAGTTCAAGTATACATTTGTACTCAAATGTTTACATACCCTGGCAGAATTGTACATTTTTGGCCATTTTGTCAGTGAATATGGATGCTAACACAAAAACTTTTTTTCCACTCATTGTTAGTCAGTGAGTTTCTGGGCTCCTGACAGACCCTTGCAACTTTCATCCAGTGCTGCACTGACATTTCTGGTTTCTAAGTCATAGGGAAAGCAAAAGAATTGTCAAAGAACTGGTAATTGAACTTTATAAATAGAGGAAAGGAATGCCAATCAACAGTGCACAAACACAGAAGTGAAAAATGAGGCAAAAATTGCCAAAAATAAGTACATAAATAAATTCTCCCAAGCTATGTAAACGTTTGGGCACAACTGTATTTGAGTAGATCAGGGGCAGATTTAGCTTTAGGTGATTGGGGGAGGGGGAGTGGCTTGGTTGAATGTGCCCCTGCATTCGTTCATTTTTTATACACAATTATTTTATTGTAAACACCGGAAATTTTCTAATTCTGCATGCAGTAGTACTTATTGATCACCTTTTGATTATGCAAGTCCTTTCCCATATTTTATCACATAATTTGTTCAGCAGCTCAAGGGGGGATTGAAACCCTCTAACCACACCCCCCACACACCCCCACCCCTAGTCAAACACTGTAGTTCAAAAGAACCTGCAAAGTCTTTTAAGCCAGAGGACACACACCAATTAGCTAAACTGCAGGATTGTCTTACAGACATAAAGACATGGATGACCTCTAATTTCCTGCTTTTAAACTCAGATAAAACTGAAGTTATTGTACTTGGCCCCACAAATCTTAGAAACATGGTGTCTAACCAGATCCTTACTCTGGATGGCATTACCCTGACCTCTAGTAATACTGTGACAAATCTTGGAGTAATTTTTGATCAGGATATGTCATTCAGTGTGCATATTAAACAAATATGTAGGACTGCTTTTTTGCATTTGCACAATATCTCTAAAATTAGAAAGGTCTTGTCTCAGAGTGATGCTGAAAAACTAATTCATGCATTTATTTCCTCTAGGCTTTACTATTGTAATTCATTATTATCAGGTTGTCCTAAAAGTTCCCTGAAAAGCCTTCAGTTAATTCAAAATGCTGCAGCTAGAGTACTGACAGGGACTAGAAGGAGAGAGCATATCTCACCCATATTGGCCTCTCTTCATTGGCTTCCTGTTAATTCTAGAATAGAATTTAAAATTCTTCTTCTTACTTATAAGGTTTTGAATAATCAGGTCCCATCTTATCTTAGGGACCTCATAGTAGCATATCACCCCAATAGAGCGCTTCGCTCTCAGACTGCAGGCTTACTTGTAGTTCCTAGGGTTTGTAAGAGTAGAATGGGAGGCAGAGCCTTCAGCTTTCAGGCTCCTCTCCTGTGAAACCAGCTCCCAATTCAGATCAGGGAGACAGACACCCTCTCTACTTTTAAGATTAGGCTTAAAACTTTCCTTTTTGCTAAAGCTTATAGTTAGGGCTGGATCAGGTGACCCTGAACCATCCCTTAGTTATGCTGCTATAGACTTAGACAGCTGGGGGGTTCCCATGATGCACTGAGTGCACTAGTGATTGATCTCTGCTCCCCTCCACAGCATGTCTTTTTCCTGGTTCTCTCCCTCAGCCCCAACCAGTCCCAGCAGAAGACTGCCCCTCCCTGAGCCTGGTTCTGCTGGAGGTTTCTTCCTGTTAAAAGGGAGTTTTTCCTTCCCACTGTAGCCAAGTGCTTGCTCACAGGGGGTCGTTTTGACCATTGGGGTTTTACATAATTATTGTATGGCCTTGCCTTACAATATAAAGCGCCTTGGGGCAACTGTTTGTTGTGATTTGGCGCTATATGAATAAAATTGATTGATTGATTGATTTTAATGTCTGAACAGAAAACAGATCCCGATGGCAGTTTTGTGATTTGAATAGAAGCAATGATGTATTCTTCCCCCAAATTTAAATACCTGCACTAATTACAAGCCTGTTTGGTCTCTAATTAGCAGGTACGAGCATTATGGCTTTGGCCGACGGGCCTGCAACCGAAACATAGCGACAGTTGCATTTGGGGAAGGTAAGAAAAAAGAAAGAAACACATAGACACAGTGTGCTCATTGCACACATTTAGACATCTAATTTTCCAAGTTCCAGCCCCTAAATCATTTATTTGTGTCCTCTGGCAGATGCAATGAGTGTTGCACGGATCTCTTAGGGCATTGCAAGCTGTCAGACCAAACCAAAGAATGTATTCTGCCCCCAGCGCACGCAGCAAACAAACAGGGAGATTGGACAGCCAGCTGAAAAGTTTCCTAATTATGGAACGCAGCGCATCATTAAGGCTGTTATGAGCTTCCAGAAGCCAGGTGCAGCCTCACCTGTCAGCCGCATCTTCATTACTAATGTGGTCATCATGTTCCCCGGGACATCACGGGCAGGTTATTAGTGAATGATTGGTAGGTGAGTTTACTGCCAAACTGTCACTTTTAGCACTTCAGAAAATAAATTGCCCATTTGTACCAGCGCACTTTAGCTTTTTGTCACAGTTTAACGTGACCTATTAAATAACACCTACACAGACTTAATGTTTCATTAATGTGGTGAATCTGATTAGTTTAATTGTGAGCTGTTCCCCTGTTTTCTGCGGAGCATTTCCAGGGCCTGTTTGAGAAAGCAGAAAGTCTGAGTTTGTTAACCCTGAAATGGGACAAACTGAGTTTTCTGTTTCAGAATGAGAGGTCTATGAAACCCGAAAAAGAGGGTTAACATGAGTCTGTTTCAGAAAGGGAGATAAATTAAACTCGGTCAGTCACTATGGTAATGTAATCTTTTAACCTAACCTGGTCATTTGCGGGTTTCTTCAGTAAACTCAGTTTCTCTCAGGCTCCACACTCTTACAGAAGTGTTTCACTCCCTCATTCATTCGTCTGCATCATCCTGTGAGGATGGGTGTGTTTTTTTTGTTTTAGTATACTTTAACCTACTGTTAGTCTTTGGATTAGTGAGTACTTTTATTTCAGCCGTAAGCGGTTCTGTTGAGACCTGAGCGTCCACATGGCAGATACGTCCATCTGAACCTGTTGGGACAGTTGTCGAGGGCTGGAGCAGATAGATTGTGTACATAGAGCATCAGTAGTAAGTTCTTCCAGCTTGCCTGACTGTGCTTGACCTTTTAAGAACAATGATGGGATTGACCTGAGGGGGAAGTGATGGTCTAGTGGTTAAGCATTGGGCTTGAGACCAGACGTTCCTTGATTCAAATCCACACCTGACTGGAAAATCACTAAGGACCCTTGGGCAAGGTCTTTAATCCCCTATTGCTCCCGGTGTGTAGTGAGCACCTTGTATGGCAGCACCCTGACATCGGGGTGAATGTGAGGCATAATTGTAAAGCGCTTTGAGTGTCTGATGCAGATGGAAAAGTGCTATATAAATGCAGTCCATTTGACCAGATGCTTGTCAAAGGATATATTTTGGTTCTGTTTTGCTGTTCTGGCTGAATATAATGTTTGCTTTTTTTTACAAAACTCTGAGTTTTCTTGTAATTTTCCCTCCGTGCCCTGTAGTATTTTACTTTTTTGGTGTTCATTACATGTGCTCTTATTGTGACATTTTATGTGTTAATTTTGGTGAGTTTAACTTACAGGTTTTGACTTCTGGTTTTGCACGTCTCTGCACTTCCATGGTTTTGTTTAGCGTCCCATATAACCTCCATTATTATCACTTTACCGGGGCATTGCTGGGCCGGTATAGTAGATTTACATCTACGCTACCTGGCTATACCCGCCCGCTGTGCGGAAACAAATGAGGTCAGAGCGCTTGCAGCCCAAGAGCTATCTGCAGAGGAAAACATAAAAAGGCGAGAAGTGTGTGTTAGTCCCAATATGGATATTCCGGATGATTTTCTCATGGATAGTACGACAAAGCAGCCAGCTTGATGAGGACGCACTGCTGAATTTGGAGACACGACAAAAGTTAAAGTGAGCCAACTTTTTATGTATGCATTACGTGTTGTGTATCTCAGTAAAGTGATAATAATGCAAATAACATGCGTTTGTCATGCGGTATGCTTTTTCTGAGTCCCGCCATCCATGCCGTCGCCTGCAATGACAGATATTCGCCCTCGTCTAACTCGAGCGAATATCTGTCATTTTGGGCAACTGAGCGTGAACGTCTGGCCTCTGAAAAGGCATACCGCCCTCCAAAAGCGTGTTATTGTATTATTAGCATATTCCTCCTATGCCAGATTGTGCTAGGTTCCACCCTGCTCTCTAGCGTTCACGCTACTGTGTTTTAGATTCCTCCTTTCAGACCTTTTGCTGCCAGCTCAGAGTCGTGCCTTTTGGCTATCATGTTGGCCTGATTTTGGTATCAACTTTATCAGTTTCTTTACTTTGTCATCTTTTCGATTGAATTACCTGTGTGCTAACCTGAGCCTGCGTTTGACCAATCTTCTTGTCTGCTGCTAGAAGCTGTTAGCTGTTTTAGAACTATAATTTTGGGCAAATAAACCAGTTAAACCGGATTTTCTCTGTGGTTCCAAATCCATTAAAATACCATGCTTGGAGGAAATCAACCAAAGGAGCTTGGAATAGACAGATAAGCTTTGCTCATCAGTACTTATGATTGCACCAAGAGAAAGAATCGAGCTCATTTTGAGGTTGAGGGGGATCAGGAGGTAGAATTTCTGTGATTTCAAAACTGCCATGGAGGAATGTAACATTTTTAAACATTTTCTAATCCACTGATACTGATGAAAACAGTCACTGTAAGTGTTGTTGTGCAGTGAGTTTTGTATTTTTCTCAGACATATCATTCTTTACGTAACATTCCAGGGTTGAACAGAGTTGGTGCTTTTCTCATTTCCAGCTGTTGGTTCCAGGCTGCTGTATTGTTTGTGTGATTGATGTCCTGTGTGTTCATTTACTGTAGAAATCACAGCAGTGAGATTAATGCTGGAAAAAATATAAAGTAAATACGACGGCATGTGTGGTTTATCATTGTAAACTCTGAACAGCTGACAGTTCATTTACACATCAAAAGAAAGAAATCCTGTTTGTGGCACAAATCACATACTGTTCAAGTGTGCAACACATTTGATACCTAGAAGAGGTCTGATTGGAGCGTGCACCTCAGTGTGGCCCTGCCCCCTTTTTCCTGATGTAGGCGGGGTTCGAGGCCAGATTTAACTCTTTCACTCAACGTGAAAGCTAAATAATCAACTTTTTTGAGTTAACTTACACTTAAAAACTGATGCATTGAATGAACTCATTTCAATTATGAGCAGGATTTCCATCTAATAAATATATTTAGCCCCAGCTCAAATAAACCACATCCATACAAGATAATTTAATTTAGTTGGGACTACATATATTTATTAATTGGAAATCCTGCACATAATTGAACTGAATTCATCCAGTGAGTCAGTTGTTTGAGTGATACACTCAAATTCCATCTAATATATATAATACAAAGAATATTACAATAAACATATAACTTTTCTTCATTACAATATTTCTCTGTGTTAGACGACTTGCCATCCAACAATTGTTATGTTCTCCACCCCCCTCCCAAATTAAGCAAACAACAGTCAAGTAATTTAGATCAATTTATTTTGTTGTGAACAGCATATGATTCATTCAGAATACCTTCTTAGTGTTTTTGGCATCCTTGGAGTTCAATATTTCCACCAGTTCTTCCTCTGTGAACTCGGCAAACCTCGCTGGCAGACGATTTTCTGCTGTTTTCTGATGTTTGTCATTTTTTCAACCAGTGTCTGTCAGCAAGTTCCTGACCTCCGCTACATCATTAGTGATGTCATCTCATGAATAATTGTATGCCGCGCTCTGACTGGCTAACTGTTGGCAGTAAGCTCTAACACTATTGGTTAATGGGATCTGAACCAATATAACTTTTGGTCCTAGCCTTTTTGGATCCCTTTGAATCCAACATAACTTTCTGGCACCAAGCATGCTAAAATACAGGTAAACGATGGACAGAAAGGCTAATCTTTGATTGGCTATTGCAAGATACATTATCTTGCATGGATGCATTGTATTTGAGTTTGGGGTACAGAAATCCTGCACATAATCAAATTGAGTTCATCCAATGAGCCATTTTTGAGTGTATGACCAACCAACAAAGAGTTGCAAGCAGAGCTATAGTGAGGTTCATAAGTAACTGGACAATAGTCAATTTTGTCATTTTGGTGGTGTGCCATCAGAGTGGATTTCAAGTTTTAAACGTTATCCAAAAAATAATTGTAGCTGTGTGTTATTATCTATTATATGACACATAAATGGATCCATGTCATTTAATTGGTGTATTGAGTGTCACGTAATGTTGATTATTTGTTCCATTCTACAGAGAAATAGTCCACTGTTGTGCATCTTCGCCCCATGTGTTTCATTCTACTGAATGTCTTCATGCCATTTTTGGAAAAATCCAGTATGCCATAAGCCGTTAGAAGCTTATGCAGTGTTAGTGGGGACATGTTTAGCGGCCGTGGAATCTGTCAGATGAAGTATTGGGCAAGTTCCAACTGCGATTTTTCTGTGGATTGCAGGAAGCGGAGGTGTGTTTCCAAACACTCAGCTTCAGTCCTCAACAGCTCAAATTCAGCGCAGCGGTGTGCCTGAGGTTTGCTTGCGGGGTGGAGTCAGCTCCTGGGCGGACATATAGCTGTGTTTGCTCCACTGCTGTCAGCTTCCTGTTTCGACAAGAAACATGTCTAATTTTAAGCAAACTATAAATTGATGCTGATCTAATTTGGTGTTATATCAAAGAAATAAGAAACATTTTCCATTCATGCATTGGTAAGAATACAAAGAATACAAATCTTGTGTTTTAATTAGTTTATGACATCCTGCAAGTTATGTTTAATACAGGTGAGCCCCATTAACTCGCGAACACACAAGCCTAGATTCAGCTTTACTCGCAATCAGGTTGTGGACCCCGAAAATTTCGACTACTGTATAAAGGTCAGCTTTGATTTGACCGTTTTTTGAGAGGGATAGTCAGTGCAGATGATTTTGGACAATGATTTCTTCTTCCTCTTTGAGCTGCTGCACATCAGCGATGAGGGCGGACAATTCTGTGCAGACAATTTTGGGCGATTCAAAGTTTTTGGATGTGACCTTCCTCTTTACATCCTTACTGCCGGTTCAGATTGGGCCGGAATTTCTCAGGCACATGTGCGGCAGGCACATTTATAAATTTTGGCCCAATCTGAACCAGCCATAAGGATCTGAAGAGTCACATCCAAAAACTCTGAATTGACAGGAATCTTCCGCACTGACGAAGTCCTCATCACTGACGTGCAGTAGCCAGAGAAAGAAGAAAACGATCCCAAACCCACTCCAGATGAACAAATCATCACCATCCAGGAAGGAATCACACTTCAAATGGTTGAAACTATTGTAATATGGCAAGGTAAGCTGATTTTAAGATTTATTGTCAGATAACTTGCGGTCTGATTTTGTGGACCCCAACTCGCACAAGTTAACGGGGCTCACCTGGAACAAGGATTGATTATAACTTGCAGGATCTCCAAAACTAGGTGTAAATGTTAAATCCTGATGCAACATTCTCACTGGGGCAGCTAATAGGTACAGATTTAATTACAGTGGTAAAATGTCAGCTTTGGAGATGGATCCAGCCTCAAGTTTTACATATTTGCACTTTAAATTTTTTTCCCTTAAATTGTGCTTCCCACCAAGTCAATCAATCAATCAATCAATCAACTTTTTTCTTATATAGCGCCAAATCACAACAAACAGTTGCCCCAAGGCGCTCCATATTGTAAGGCAAGGCCATACAATAATTATGAAAAACCCCAACGGTCAAAACGACCCCCTATGAGCAAGCACTTGGCCACAGTGGGAAGGAAAAACTCCCTTTTAACAGGAAAAAACCTCCAGCAGAACCAGGCTCAGGGAGGGGCAGTCTTCTGCTGAGACTGGTTGGGGCTGAGGGAAAAAACCAGGAAAAAGACATGCCGTGAAGGGGGCAGAGATCGATCACTAATGATTAAATGCAGAGTGATGCATACGGAGCAAAAAGAGAAAGAAACAGTGCATCATGGGAACCCCCCCCACAATCTACGTCTAAAGCAGCATAACCAAGGGATGGTCCAGGGTCACCCGATCCAGCCCTAACTATAAGCCTTAGCGAAAAGGAAAGTTTTAAGCCTAATCTTAAAAGTAGAGAGGGTATCTGTCTCCCTGATCTGAATTGGGAGCTGGTTCCACAGGAGAGGAGCCAGAAAGCTGAAGGCTCTGCCTCCCATTCTACTCTTACAAACCCTAGGAACTACAAGTAAGCCCGCAGTCTGAGAGCGAAGCGCTCTAATGGGGTAATATGGTACTACGAGGTCCCTAAGATAAGATGGGACCTGATTATTCAAAACCTTATAAGTAAGAAGAAGAATTTTAAATTCTATTCTAGAATTAACAGGAAGCCAATGAAGAGAGGCCAACACGGATGAGATATGCTCTCTCCTGCTAGTCCCCGTCAGTACTCTAGCTGCAGCATTCTGAACCAACTGAAGGCTTTTTAGGGAACTTTTAGGACAACCTGATAATAATGAATTACAATAGTCCAGCCTAGAGGAAATAAATGCATGAATTAGTTTTTCAGCATCACTCTGAGACAAGACCTTTCTGATTTTAGAGATATTGCGTAAATGCAAAAAGGCAGTCCTACATATTTGTTTAATATGCGCTTTGAATGACATATCCTGATCAAAAATGACTCCAAGATTTCTCACAGTATTACTAGAGATCAGGGAAATGCCATCCAGAGTAACGATCTGGTTAGACACCATGCTTCTAAGATTTGTGGGGCCAAGTACAATAACTTCAGTTTTATCTGCGTTTAAAAGCAGGAAATTAGAGGTCATCCATGTCTTTATGTCTGTAAGACAATCCTGCAGTTTAGCTAATTGGTGTGTATCCTCTGGCTTCATGGATAGATAAAGCTGGGTATCATCTGCGTAACAATGAAAATTTAAGCAATACCGTCTAATAATACTGCCTAAGGGAAGCATGTATAAAGTGAATAAAATTGGTCCTAGCACAGAACCTTGTGGAACTCCATAATTAACTTTAGTCTGTGAAGAAGATTCCCCATTTACATGAGCAAACTGTAATCTATTAGACAAATATGATTCAAACCACCGCAGCGCAGTGCCTTTAATACCTATGACATGCTCTAATCTCTGTAATAAAATTTTATGGTCAACAGTATCAAAAGCAGCACTGAGGTCCAACAGAACAAGCACAGAGATAAGTCCACTGTCCGAAGCCATAAGAAGATCATTTGTAACCTTCACTAATGCTGTTTCTGTACTATGATGAATTCTAAAACCTGACTGAAACTCTTCAAATAGACCATTCCTCTGCAGGTGATCAGTTAGCTGTTTTACAACTACCCTCTCAAGAATCTTTGAGAGAAAAGGAAGGTTGGAGATTGGCCTATAATTAGCTAAGATAGCTGGGTCAAGTGATGGCTTTTTAAGTAATGGTTTAATTACTGCCACCTTAAAGGCCTGTGGTACATAACCAACTAACAAAGATAGATTGATCATATTTAAGATTGAAGCATTAAATAATGGTAGGACTTCCTTGAGCAGCCTGGCAGGAATGGGGTCTAATAAACATGTTGATGGTTTGGATGAAGTAACTAATGAAAATAACTCAGACAGAACAATCGGAGAGAAAGAGTCTAACCAAATACCGGCATCACTGAAAGCAGCCAAAGATAACGATACATCTTTGGGATGGTTATGAGTAATTTTTTCTCTAATAGTTAAAATTTTGTTAGCAAAGAAAGTCATGAAGTCATTACTAGTTAAAGTTAATGGAATACTCAGCTCAATAGAGCTCTGACTCTTTGTCAGCCTGGCTACAGTGCTGAAAAGAAACCTGGGGTTGTTCTTATTTTCTTCAATTAGTGATGAGTAGAAAGATGTCCTAGCTTTACGGAGGGCTTTTTTATAGAGCAACAGACTCTTTTTCCAGGCTAAGTGAAGATCTTCTAAATTAGTGAGACGCCATTTCCTCTCCAACTTACGGGTTATCTGCTTTAAGCTACGAGTTTGTGAGTTATACCACGGAGTCAGACACTTCTGATTTAAAGCTCTCTTTTTCAGAGGAGCTACAGCATCCAAAGTTGTCTTCAAAGAGGATGTAAAACTATTGACGAGATACTCTAACTCCCTTACAGAGTTTAAGTAGCTACTCTGCTCTGTGTTGGTATATGACATTAGAGAACATAAAGAAGGAATCATATCCTTAAACCTAGTTACAGCGCTTTCTGAAACACTTCTAGTGTAATGAAACTTATTCCCCACTGCTGGGTAGTCCATCAGGGTAAATGTAAATGTTATTAAAAAATGATCAGACAGAAGGGAGTTTTCAGGGAATACTGTTAAGTCTTCTATTTCCATACCATAAGTCAGAACAAGATCTAAGATATGATTAAAGTGGTGGGTGGACTCATTTACTTTTTGAGCAAAGCCGATAGAGTCTAATAATAGATTAAATGCAGTGTTGAGGCTGTCATTCTCAGCATCTGTGTGGATGTTAAAATCGCCCACTATAATTATCTTATCTGAGCTAAGCACTAAGTCAGACAAAAGGTCTGAAAATTCACAGAGAAACTCACAGTAACGACCAGGTGGACGATAGATAATAACAAATAAAACTGGTTTTTGGGACTTCCAATTTGGATGGACAAGACTAAGAGACAAGCTTTCAAATGAATTAAAGCTCTGTCTAGGTTTTTGATTAATTAATAAGCTGGAATGGAAGATTGCTGCTAATCCTCCGCCCCGGCCCGTGCTACGAGCATTCTGACAGTTAGTGTGACTCGGGGGTGTTGACTCATTTAAACTAACATATTCATCCTGCTGTAACCAGGTTTCTGTTAGGCAGAATAAATCAATACGTTGATCAATTATTATATAATTTACCAACAGGGACTTAGAAGAGAGAGACCTAATGTTTAATAGACCACATTTAACTGTTTTAGTCTGTGGTGCAATTGAAGGTGCTATATTATTTTTTCTTTTTGAATTTTTATGCTTAAATAGATTTTTGCTGGTTATTGGTGGTCTGGGAGCAGGCACCGTCTCTACGGGGATGGGGTAATGAGGGGATGGCAGGGGGAGAGAAGCTGCAGAGAGGTGTATAAGACCACAGCTCTGCTTCCTGGTCCCAACGCTGGATAGTCACAGTTTGGAGGATCCAAGAAAATTGGCCAGATTTCTAGAAATGAGAGCTGCTCCATCCAAAGTGGGATGGATGCCGTCTCTCCTAACAAGACCAGGTTTTCCCCAGAAGCTTTGCCAATTATCAATGAAGCCCACCTCATTTTTTGGACACCACTCAGACAGCCAGCAATTCAAGGAGAACATGCGGCTAAACATGTCACTCCCAGTCTGATTGGGGAGGGGCCCAGAGAAAACAACAGAGTCCGACATTGTTTTTGCAAAGTTACACACCGATTTAATGTTAATTTTAGTGACCTCCGATTGGCGTAACCGAGTGTCATTACTGCCGACGTGAATTACAATCTTACCAAATTTACGCTTAGCCTTAGCCAGCAATTTCAAATGTCCTTCGATGTCGCCTGCTCTGGCCCCCGGAAGACAATTGACTATGGTTGCTTGTGTCGCTAACTTCACATTTCTCAAAACAGAGTCGCCAATAACCAGAGTTTGATCCTCGGCGAGTGTATCGTCGAGTGGGGAAAAACGGTTAGAGATGTGAACGGGTTGACGGTGTACACTGGGCTTCTGTTTAGGTCTACGCTTCCTCCTCACAGTCACCCAGTCAGCCTGCTTTCCCGACTGCCCGGGATCTGCCAGGGGGGAACTAACGGCGGCTAAGCTACCTTGGTCCGCACCGAGTACAGGGGCCTGGCTAGCTGTAGAATTTTCCACGGTGCGGAGCCGAGTCTCCAATTCGCCCAGCCCAAGTATTCAATAAGAATACTTTTTTCTTAAAAAGGGCAAGATTTAGAAAAGCACATGATGGCAGAAGATAGAGAATGGGGAGAGGAAAGGAGAGGGAGATGGAGAGTTTGAGAAAAGGAAAAGAAAGGCATCTGCAGCAGTCAACCTTTGCAGAAATCAATAACTCAGGCAAAGATGGAGACAGCAGGGGAGTGAGGGAGATGAGGAGATGGAGAGAAGAGGAGACGGCATTACTAAAGGTTGAAGCTTTTGGGAGTGCAGACAAAGCCAGCGAGGGAGAAAAAGCTGGTGAAGGTTTTTGTGTCTCTGTGTGCTCGGGAAGAAGCCCAGCAGGTTAGTGTCTGGTCCAGTGAGGCTGACCTCTTCACCTCCAGATCGACAGCAAACAAAGAGCAGAACAAGGTATGAAAAGGGTGAGGAGAATGGAGCAGGAAGGATGACAGAGTAGTGTCACAGGTTATTCTTTGTTCTCCTTTGAAAGACGACGCATACGCCTCAGACATGACTGCAACAACTGTCTGAACTGAACACAGCCACCCGTAGTGTTCTTTTTTTAAAAACTACGGGTGCAAAGTCACACATTGTGTCCAGATTATCCAAGCTAAAACATCACAGCCATCTTCTTGCCCTGAACATTGCACCAAAACAACATCTCATATTAGCAAGTGAAACAAGATTCAGGATTGGGCTTTATGGCTGTGTCTCAATTCAGGGGCTGCATCCATAGTAGGCTGCATCCTACAAAGGTCTGGCCTTACAAGACCACAGAAGACGAATCAGCCATTAAGACATGAGATGGTGCACCACATTCTCACTGCGTCTGTCTTGTCCTCATCAACACTGCACCACATGCCTCACATGCCTCATGCCTTTTTTTCCATTCTGCAAGTTTTCTTGTGTCCACATGTAGGTTCAACGATAAAGTACAGTCAGAAAAACAGCTCTCCTGTCAAATGTGCCCATCTAGAGTTGTACAAGTGTTTTCTCTGTATTTCAGTACCATGGACAGCGACTGGCACATTTCATACACAAAGCAGTCTACAGATTGTACTACACACTTGTACTACATCAGTGAAGTTTGTTACATTGAATTATGTCATTAATTTGTCAATGCAGTCATTTATATCTATATCCTTAATTGATTCTTAAAGCGTCATTATTCAACCATCTTGCATTCACTTAAAAAACACCACATCCTGAACAGTTTCTACTATCTTTATAATAAGCTGTATAGGTTTTTACAGTGTCTTCCCAGTTTCTGGCAGACATCATGGAAACGTAGCTGAGTGCGACAAGGTTTAGTATTTAAAGTGGTGATGTTATAGGATAAGGTTGAAGTTTATCACCACCAGTGGAACCAGTGGGATTCTTCCTTTAGAGAAACCCAGAGGTGAACTGTCCCCTCCCCTTCCTCACACCGTGTACTTCTCAGCAAGCAAGAGCACCTGTACAGCTGCAGGGGGCGCCACTTTGCCAATCCCACACAGTGACAAGAAAACCACTTTGTGGTGGAAATTATTTTTTTAATTTTTTGTCTTCTTTTTTTATTTTTTTATAAGTGCTTGTGCCCACGGTGCAGCGGCTGCCGCCTCCCACCCCCACAAATGCCGCACCAGGTGGCTGTCTGGTTTGCCTGTACCAAAACACCGCTACTGTCCCCCCCCACACACACACACAAAGTAGATACGACCACAATATCAGGCTGCTCTGATGATCAGTGACGTGTCATCCTCCATCTTTCTTTCTTGCACTTCTGTCCCTAAGTTACATCAATTTTGATGTCACTTGATGTCTGCAGTGTTTTATCAGACCATGTAACAGGATGAGAGAAAAGAAATGGAATAAGAGTTGTTTGGGCAGCAGCGCAACTGGACCATAAAAGAAAAAAATGTAGAGGAAAAAAAGAAACAATATAAAAGTACAGCTTGAAGTCCATCATGCTTCTGACAACAAAGTGCTTCGGTGATGAACTCAGCACTGACTTGTCAGCGGGATGCACATCCTGTTCGTGAGTAATACAAAGATAAATCTGGCAACAGACTCTTTGATGATTGACAGACACGAGAGAGACCTTCCTCTGTGTCACAACAACGTCAAAGAAATTGTTGTTGTCAAAGAAATTTTGTTGTGCGTGCTTGCTCCCTTCTGTTTTGAAGTGTGTGGGTGCATCCGTAAAAGTGCACTTATCTGGTGCTTTAAAGAACATGTCACTTCTTTTTGATGATTTATCTTTTTGGTAGTTCTGATTTTTAGAACAGTCCTACAGCAGGACATTTTGCTGAAGTGTTGACATGATCAAATAACTATAGCACACCTTCACGTTGTTATGTGTCGGACGCAGCTCGGAGAACCGACCAGCGTTTGAAGGACCCAGTATGAAATAAGCAGAGCACGGTACAAAGGCTAACTGAATTTAATACATAACAGTGATCATAATAATAATAAAAGGTGCGGTCTGGCGTGGTGCGCTCCCAGCAGCGCTAATGGTCCGGAGCCAGAAGCTGTTTCGGACCCAAGGACCCCGCCGACACCCCCCAGGTGGCCGCAACAACCGAGTCTGTGAAAGAAGGAACCATTATGTGAGTCCACACTCTACACACAGAACACTTAAAGGTGTACAAACAGCAAACACTTCCTGGCTTGATTACTGATCAGCTTCCAACCTGCAGGCATGGAACATCCCGTTCACAAATCACCACCGCAGTGGAAGCTGATACATGACTAACATACAGCTCAATACAATAAGGTGTGAGGGACACCACATTTACTGACTGTATAACTGTTAGTCACAAAATCCAACGTACCTCAGGAAGTGTGCTGACGAGCGTGAGACCTCACCCTCTCCTCTTTCACAGACCGTGCATCAAACCTGGACATTCTCAGCGTCCGCTGCTGATGAGATGGCTCCCAAGACGACGATCTCACCCGTCTGGTCACAAGGTCGAGTCTCTGGCAAATGCACACTGTGCACTTCAGTCTTAAATGCCAACATACTCCAATCCCTCCAGATGCACCTCAGCTGTGAGTCCTGACGAGTCGCAGGTGATCAGGGTGAAGTCCTCCTAACAGCCTCAGCAACACAGCCACTCAGTCCCAAATGCACGCCACCTGGGAGGAAACACAAAAGGCAAACAAACCAGCAGCCAGGCCCCCCCAGCCATACAACACACGTGGAAGAAACACAAAGTCAAAAGTTTAGACTGTGTTATGGATACAACATTTAAAATATCCCTCACAAAAATCTGAATAACTGATTGTCGGTCCGTGTGGGTATTTACCCCATCCACTGCCCAAATCTAATTTTTGCTCAATAAAAAGTATTGTTCTTGAACTGCCTCATAGTCCATACATCTTGATATGTATCATATAATTTTTATAAGGGCGACCTGAACACCCTTATGATGCGTTCACATGCCTGCAGTAAGTGATAAATGGGAGACCGGAGACAAGTTCCACAAGTTTTGGGTATGACCACAGCAGGCATGCACTGCAACGGCCAAGGACAAATCAGATATTGTTTTGTCTTTAAAGAAGAGAAAAAACAGTCAGCAAGCGATGGATTATTTAAGTCCAGAGAGTCGCCTGGTTTTGATCAGGTAAACATGAATAGTTTGTGATATTTCAGAAAGGAATTAATTTATAAATTCAAAAAACATAACTTTTCCTGTTTTAATATGGTGCTGCACAAAGTGCTAAAACTATGTATCTTTCAATGAGGTATTTTTTCTGGTGTTGTCGTTGAAAAATTATTGCACCTCATGTCAACACCTGCAATTTGCTGCTGCAGAGGGTAGACTGTTGTGACTATTTTTTCTCACAACATGAATGCAGCATTAGAGTTACTGGTCCCCGTGTTCCTCCTGTTGCAAACCAGCTCACAGCACGGTGCAGGTGTCATTGGTCATGTGCAAACAATGCAGTTTTCATGCCCCGTGCCCAAGTCATGTAAGTAACAAGTTTGATTGCACTCATCCATGCAGCCATTAGTGTGGCGATCTAAGAATGTCCAGTGGGTGCCAGTGCATTGGTATCATGAGGTAGTAGAAAGCGATTGCGCCATTAACTGTTCAGAAACCTTTTGATTATACATATCCCATCTCACCTGAAGGGCGTCAGAGTGAACGCTCCTGGTATGTTTTTTCTCTCTCTCTCTTTCCGCTTGGTTTCACTTTTGTGGGCTTGTTTATGCCGTGTTCTTCCTCCTCTGTAATTATGAGCGCTGTATCTCCGTCAGTAGGACGGGCCTGATGGATGTGCGGGAAATGGATGATGTGAGCAAAAAAGCAGCATGAAAAACGAGCACGTCATTGCAGAAGCCATTTCCTTGGTGACACATCTGTCCATCGGCCTTGACCCGAGGGGACGGCGCCACTAAATCTGACTTATAGCCATAAACACGCAGACGCCAGGATTACCCGGCCGTAATGATGATTATGGTTGTTTATGGTCTCCAGCTCGCACTTCTGTCAGTTATGGTGGCTGTCAGAGGTGTGAGTTTGTGTGCGAGCACACATTCAGCCTGTTTTGTGCTTAAGTGTGTGTATGTGCATGCTGGTGGCAGTCACGAAGAAGGGGAGTAATTACAGATGAGGTGTGTTATTGTGTCCTTTATCAAGCAGGTACGCCAATTAGAGGCACAACCATTGATATTCATTTTCCCTTCCCCCGCCTTTTCTCTCCAATTTCCAAAATGTTTTTCATTTAATGGCTGAATAGACTCAGTGATGGCCTGTGAAGATGGCGACAGAGGTATGCAGAGTGAATTTACTGGAACATGGTATTGTGGAGAATCGCGTTATGGCTGCTGCCGAGTACAAGCTGTTGGAATGAGTCATCGTCCTTCTGCTGCCCGTTTGCTGTTTGATCTAATCTACACAGTGTTGATGTCCCACCTGACACCACGTGCATTTTGAGCTCAACCTCCTTGACCATTTCATGATGTCATCATACTATGTGCTAGATCTGTGGTTCCCAGCCTTTTTACCTTGGAGACCCCAAAGTAGCAAATGGCAAATGCCTACGCATCGCAAAAGACTAAGGCCCTGTGTCCGTACAGTGTGTGTTTGTTTTTTTCTGGGAGCCAGCATCTTTTTCTCAGTTGCACTGAATGAGCATCTTTTTTAAGAACAGTCCGCTTTGTTTGTGCAGCAAGTCTGAACACTTTCAAGTTGAAAATCCCTCAACTTTTTAAAAAGGCACTGTGACATTACTGCAGCATCGTTTCATGCAACCAGGAGGAGAGATTTGCTTTTGTTTATATTCACTCAAAATCTATCACAATAGGGACAAAAAAACCTCCTCTGTGATAGCTGATCCAGGATAACTGATTGGACAGATGCTATGGCCTGCTGAGGGTAAGTACTTTTATCACCTTACATTATAAGCTTGTCTTTATCTGTTTATTGTTGTCATAGGAACAAATCAGGCTTTTTCTCAGTGGAAATGCTGAAACTGCTGGGATGAACCATTTTTGGGCACTTTTCAATACTTTTCTGCCAGAACATCGCAATATGGATATGGGGCCTAAAGTGACTAATTTCCACATTGTTGTATTTATGTTTGTATTTTTGGAAGAAAAAAATTAACTTTACTACATAAATAATTCTAGTCGTCATCCACCCCCCCCCCACCCCCCACCCCCCATAATTTGGTACTATTTGGTACTAAAAAGTGATGTATACAACCCCAATTTGAATGAGGATGGGACGTTGTGTAAAATGTAAATAAAAACAGAATACAATGATTTACAAATCCTCTTCAACCTATATTCAATTGAATACACCACAAAGACAAGATATTTAATGTTCAAACTGATAAACTTTATTGTTTTTGTGCAAATATTTGCTCATTTTGAAATGGATGCCTGCAACACATTTCAAAAAAGCTGGGATAGGGGCAACACCTGTTTGGAACATTCCACAGGTGAACAGGTTAATTGGAAACAGGTGAGTGTCATGATTGGGTATAAAAGGAGCATCCCCAAAAGGCTCAGCCATTCACAAGCAAAGATGGGACGAGGATCACCACTTTGTGAACAACTACGTGAAAAAATAGTCCAACAGTTTAAGAACAATGTTTCTCAATGTTCAATTGCAAGGAATTTAAGGATTCCATCATCTACAGTCCATAATATAATCAGAAGAGTCAGAGAATCTGGAGAACTTTATACACGTAAGTGGCAATGACGAAAACCAACACTGAATGCCCGTGACCTTCGATCCCTCAGGTGGCACTGCATTAAAAACCGACATCATTGTGTAAAGGATCTTCGTGGACTCAGGAACACTTCAGAAAACGATTGTCAGTTAACACAGTTTATCGCTATATCTACAAGTGCAAGTTAAAACTCTACTATGCAAAGCAAAAGCCATACATCAACAACATCCAGAAACACCGCTGACTTCTCTGGGCGCGAGCTCATTTGAAATGGACAGACGCAAAGTGGAAAAGTGTGCTGTGGTCTGATGAGTCCACATTTCAAATTGTTTTTGGAAATCATGGATGTTGTGTCCTCCGGACAAAAAAAAGGAAAAAGACCACCCAGACTGTTACCAGCGCAAAGTTCAAAAGCCAGCATCTGTGATGGTATGGGGGTGTGTTAGTGCCCATGGCATGGACAACTTACACATCTGTGATGGCACCATCAATGCTGAAAGATACATCCAGGTTTTGGAGCAACACATGCTGCCATCCAAGCAACGTCTTTTTCAGGGACGTCCCTGCTTATTTCAGCAAGACAATGCCAAGCCACATTCTGCACGTGTTACAACAGTGTGGCTTCATAGTAAAAGAGTGCGGGTACTAGACTGACCTGCCTGCAGTCCAGACCTGTCGCCCATTGAAAATGTGTGGCACATTATGAAGCACAAAATACAGCAACAGAGACTGTGGACTGTTGAACAACTGAAGTCGTACATCAAGCAAGAATGGAAAAGAATTCCACCTACAAAGCTTCAACATTTAGTGTCCTCAGTTCCCAAACACTTATTGAGTGTTGTTAGAAGGAAAGGTGATGTAACACAGTGGTAAACATACCACTGTCCCAGCTTTTTTGAAACATGTTGCAGGCATCCATTTCAAAATGAGCAAATATTTGCACAAAAAACAATAACGTTTGTCAGTTTGGACATTAAATATCTTGTCTTTGTGGTGTATTCAATTGAATATAGTTTGAAGAGGATTTGCAAATCGTATTCTGTTTTTATTTACATTTTACACAACATCCCAACTTCACTGGAATTGGGGTTGTACATATTATTATTATTAAAGTTTTAAATGTGAAGCAGAATGTAATATGCCTGATTTAATCATAAATCAGCAAACTACTTTTGTTTCTACAAATACAATGTTCTGATGTCAACGCAGCATGCTGATGAGCTCGATGATACAACTGACTTCAGTGTCTTCAAGTTTCTCTTGGACCCAAATTTATCACAGTTATTAATCCAAGGGTAAAGAGAAGCGCTGATAGATCTCAGGCTTCTGGCGCTTTGGTATGCATCGTAGCAGAGCAAACCATAAGGGATAGACGGGGAGGGAGGGATGAGTTTCAATTACATCTTCAGATCAGGATCACAGCATCACAGGAGTTTGCAATTAGCATGCATTAAAGGGCAGACTTTAACTACACTAATGAGAACATAAAGAGATTAGACGGTAAGAAAGAGTCATGGAGACATGAGATAGAATCGCAGATATGTAGAACAAGAAATACCAAATGATATGAGAAAGTAAAGGTGTGCTCAGCAGATAGCAGAGAGAGAGAGAAGCCTGGTGGAGCAGCAGATCCAGGAGGGAACGGACAGGCAGAATGACATAATAGAAAAAGAGATAAAGAGGAAGAGGCCTCTGAGACCAGGAGATATGAGGGAGCACGGAGAAAGGAGAGACGGGCCTAAATTTGTAGAAGCCATAGAGACCTTGAAAATGGTGACGGGGGGGGGTTCTTGAAGTAAATTGATGGATAGGTGGTCCAGGAGAGCGTAAAGACTGAGACAATGGAAAGAGACAGGGGAGACAGATAAAAGGAGGAGAGGAGCATCCACAGACACACTCATAATCATAAACAAAAGGTCGAAGACAAAGCGAGAGGTGCACAAACGCTCGCGCTCTCTCCGTCTTCCACGTTCTTTCTGTCTGCACATTTGCAGTCACACGTCTACTCATCAGGATCTCTCTCAAGAGAGAGAGATCCCAGGGCATGGCTAATATTCCCCCAGCATAAAAAATGAGATGTTTAGAAAGATGGGGGTCAAACAAAGAGCAGCAGGTTTCAAGTGGAGGCTCCGAGCTCACAGAAATGCAAAGAAACAAGACAACAAAGAACAGAAACCAACAGCGTCCTGACAAGGACGAAAGGATCTAAGACTGAAAATCTGTGTGTCCGGAGTCTTCAGAAGAAAGAGCCAGTGTGTGTGTGTGTGTGTGTGTGTGTGTGTGTGTGAGAGAGAGAGCACGAGTGCTCCTTGTAAAAGTATGTGCGTGCTGATTGGGGGGTTCCAACAGAGACAGGCAGCATCTTATTCTTGCCCTCTCTTTTTGTTAAATAATGCAGGAGGTGCTCTTGTTAGAGGAGAGCGTTGCTTCCTTTCACACTCCTCAAAGGTCCACGTGGAGAAGCACAACAACATCTGATATTCTTAAGGAGCTAACACACTTTGTAATGTGGACGTAATTGACGCTGAAGGACATGTACACAGTTCACTCTGCAGTTCCTACAGAGTACATTAGTATGTAAATGCTGTCAATAGTAAAGGATTATTAACCGAGCAAGTGAGGTTAATAATTTGTTTATTATATGGCTGTTTTTGTAGCTGCATCGACATTTTGCGTGTCTACTTCGAGCCTGTTTGCTGTTAATTCCTCCGGTTTAAACTCGTCAGTGTAATAAAATTCACTGGTAGAATGATCGCGCATAATTTCTTTGTTCGCTTTTTGTTTTGTTTCGCTTTTAAATTTATTGTTTAATGAGGGAAATGTCGTTTGTCACAGGTGTCATGCTGCGGAACTCTGGGTCTGTTTTTTTTTTTTTTTTTTTTTCGTGAGATGGTGGGATCCCGCGCCTCATCAGCTCCATGGGCTTCAGACTTCATCCTCACCTTCTCGTCTTAAAGTCGCAAATGTGATAAATGGTAAATGGACTGCATTTATATAGCACTTTTCCATCTGCATCAGATGCTCGAAGCACTTTACAATAATGTCTCACATTCACCCCGATGTGAGGCTGCTGTCATACAAGGCGCTCACTACACACCGGAAGCAACTAGGGGATTAAGGATCTTGCCCAAGGGCCCTTAGTGATTTTCCGATCAGGCTGGGATTTCAACCGAGGATCCTCTGGTCTCAAGCCCAACACTTTAACCACTAGACCATCACCTCCCCTGGTGATACGTGTTCCGGACCAATTGTCATACTAACCAGTCTGATATTTTCCCATATCAGACCAGAAATCAACCAATCAGAGTACGCGTAGTGTCGCAGCCATTTAATAACATTTGGTATCCAGCTTCTGACCTTGTTGCTCCGAACATTAGGGAGGTCATGACACTTGTAACCACTTGCAAACTGTGGATTGACATGGATTTTGACCAATCTGTGCTTAGATGATGGTGCTACATCATGGGTACTAACTGGTGCTGTTTGGTACCATCGGGTCTCTCTGGTCCTTCTAGTGGAGACACATGCAAAGGAGTCTGACCCACTAAAACTCCTTGCAAGTTCCTGTGATGGAAACAGGCTTATGACCACCCCTGGTCTACCTGGACCTTACCCATCACTATTGTCCACTAACAGATGTTTCTCATTTTAACAGGAAACCAGGAAAATTCAGTGTAATTGGGAGGCAATTTTGATCAGTATATTAGGTGTATTGATTCCAGTAAAGGTGCATCTAAAAGGTTATGTCACAGACTGTTTTATGAGCAAGTCACATCTCAGGGTTGTGATATTTCATCTTGAAGTGGCTGTCTGTCTTAAGCGCTGTCATTTTTACAGACTGTGTCTGGTTTCATTTGAAATCTACTGACCTTTTAGCGCGCGGTGTGACTGTCAGGGCTGTGATCCGCTGATAAAGAGGGAAACGGGGTGGACGCAGGTAGGGAGCAAGTGTCCCAGATGGACATAAAATTTTGGAAGTCAAGCTAAAACTCAGTCCCAGCATGTTAACATCAACTCGTCACCTTGTTTCTCTCCTTGTGCTTTTCTTTTCCCTTCCAGCACACCAAGGACAGACTGTCGGTGGGTTGAGCGCTTTCGTTACATCTTGATCATGGACAGCAAACACGATAGTGTTTTGGGTTGAGGTAGATCCAAAATGGCGCCCATCACTATCAGACAAATCACAGTTTCCACTGTTGGAGAATCAAGTGGGAAACTATGATTTGTGTGATAGTGATGGGCGCCATTTTGGATCTAACTGATTTTCCTGGGCATTGAGAGCCAAGAGAAAAGGATAAAACTGTCATCTCTCATCGCTACAAAGACACTAATCTCTCTTCTTCTCTTCCTGGCTGTTTTTTCTCCTCCGTCTTCTTATCTCACGGTGCTCCTCTATCTCTCTGCTGCTCGGTCTGTCTTTGTTCATGAAACCGACATGATGAAGATGCAGACATTAACCTCTCTGGATAAGAAGAGAAATAAATAGATGTGTGAGTGCAGCTTGTCACACGAACACTGAGATAAAGCCGTCAGACACCGCGGTGTTGTATGGTCGTCCCGAAGGACACCAGGCCCCGTCAATCCGTCATGTCTCGCCTCAGCTTTCTGTGAGCCGTTAACATGTTTGTCGAGGGAAACTGGAGGTACGAGAGAGAGGAAGAGTGATGAGGGATGGACAGATTATAAAGACCTCTGAGATCTGATCTTGGAAGATTGATAGATTTATGAATTTATTTTGAGGGTCAATGTGTTAAGCACATCTGTCCCGTAGGGAAAATGTTTAAATTGGTAGGTGAGTTATACATCTTCCTCTTTGTCTCTTTCCCTTCATTCATTTTCCAGAAGCCAGTTTTTGTCTCAAAAGGTCTTGCTCATTATTACCTTTTTTTTTTTTTTTGGCCCCATTGAGACTAATGCTGCAGTTTTTCAAAGTCCAGCAACTACTTTGTTTTCTAAATATAGGAGGTTGTAGGATATAACTAGAAGGTAAACACAAAGCATAGCAACCTCTACAGTCCAACACAGGAGGCGTTTTAAGTCTTTGTGACATCATAAGGCAAAGTCATCACAGCGCAAGCGCACTGGAGCGCCATCTTTGACTTTGCTATTGACAACAGTGCAGAGTAAAGGCAAAAAGGAGATTAACTGGATTAACTAGCAAAACCCCATCCAACAAGTGGGTCTTTTTGTGCATATTCATTATCCAGTCATAGTAAGAATAATTTTGGGCGTTTTTTGGGCAGAACATAAATTACACCAATCATTGTCGTATGTCATTCCCTTTAAGAGCCGTGCACTTGAACCTGGTACATTTCCATTTAGGTGGTGGAGGCATCAAGTGACAGAAGCAAGAGGTTTTCTGGCGAGGAAAGTGATCTGCGCGCAAAGCGTCAAGGCATGTGAGCAGATCGATTAGAGGAGCAGGAGCTCTCTGAGGTCAAGCAGTTGAACACCTTCACCAGCAGTCTACCTGTTGTACACCACATCCCATGGGAGGTGTTTGGAGATGACCATCTTTGCAGGAGAATGAAGGTCCAATTCTTCAGGGTCCTGGGGCCTCATGTACAAAGACTTGCGTAGATTTCCTACGGAAATGTGGCGCACGCCAAAACCCAGAAACTGGCGTAAGTTCTGATTGGTGCTGATCTCTGGATTCCATAGTGTCAAGCAGATGAAAATCTATAACTCCCTCTGGAAGGGACGCCAGTCCAAGGACACAAGCAGATAGCAGGATTGAACCCAGGTCTACATATTCTCAGGCCAGCTCCTTATCCGCTCAGCTACCTGCTCTACAAGAGCTTTCTCTTTTTCTATCATGCATTCATTTCTCAGTGAGGCTAAAGCTGAAGTCAGTCAGCAGAATGTTGTGTACATCCCATTTAAAAAAGAAGTAGCTGATGTCAGCTAGTTAAACCATGCATACAAGAACTTAACGCTCAGGAGAAGCAACGTTACATCGAACATTATAAATCTGTGCATTCAGGCTGAATGAAACAATAAAATCAGTCATATCAAGATTTCATTAATCAGCTGATGAAATCAAACAGTTTAAGTAAATAATGAAACTAATAATAAAACTAACATCAGCACTGAGGTAACATGGTTGAAGTGCTTGTTGCATTTTGGCAATATTATGCACGCCTCTGAGTGGGCGTCTGATTGCTGAATTGGTGGAAATGTTGATTACAGAGAACTCTCACACAGTCCTGTGAAGGCTTTTGGAAAAGTGAAGCTGTGGTTAAAATATCTTCACTTTTCAAGCAAAAAGAAATGTACAAGTACACACTCGCGCTCTCGTGCACGTACATCCAGCACGTGCACGTAAACAGCCACGATGCTGATCTTGTTGGCATCGTGGGCACTCCGCGGCTCTAAATGATACATCCCTGCCAATATGATCCCATTGGTCCTCCCTCACATCTTCATCCATCCATGCTGTCGTTTTTTCATCTCCCTCTCCACCCGGCTTCTCGCGCTCTCCGCTCCTCAGCTGTTTGTTCTAGCAGAGCTTAAACTCAGTCACACTGGAGACTTCCATTGGCACAACACACAGCTCGCGTTCCACCTGATGCTCTGCTGAGCCTCCTACTTCACTTACTCTTAAAGTACAAGATTGGCACTAGGTATTACCATTGACCTCCCACTTCCACTCTCAAAAAAAGTATACATATATATATATATATATATATATATATATATATATATATATATATATATATATATATATATATATACTCAACAAAAATATAAACGCAACACTTTTGGTTTGCTCCCATTTTGTACGAGATGAACTCAAAGATCTAAACTTTTTCCACATACACAATATCACCATTTCCCTCAAATATTGTTCACAAACCAGTCTAAATCTGTGATAGTGAGCACTTCTCCTTTGCTGAGATAATCCATCCCACCTCACAGGTGTGCCATATCAAGATGCTGATTAGACACCATGATTAGTGCACAGGTGTGCCTTAGACTGCCCACATAAAAGGCCACTCTGAAATGTGCAGTTTTGTTTTATTGGGGGGGATACCAGTCAGTATCTGGTGTGACCACCATTTGCCTCATGCAGTGCAACACATCTCCTTCGCATAGAATTGATCAGGTTGTCAATTGTGGCCTGTGGAATGTTGGTCCACTCCTCTTCAATGGCTGTGCGAAGTTGCTGGATATTGGCAGGAACTGGTACACGCTGTCGTATACGCCGGTCCAGAGCATCCCAAACATGCTCAATGGGTGACATGTCCGGTGAGTATGCCGGCTTTGCAAGAACTGGGACATTTTCAGCTTCCAAGAATTGTGTACAGATCCTTGCAACATGGGGCCGTGCATTATCCTGCTGCAACATGAGGTGATGTTCTTGGATGTATGGCACATGGCACAACAATGGGCCTCAGGATCTCGTCAGGGTATCTCTGTGCATTCAAAATGCCATCAATAAAATGCACCTGTGTTCTTCATCCATAACAGACGCCTGCCCATACCATAACCCCACCGCCACCATGGGCCACTCGATCCACAGCATTGACATCAGAACACCGCTCACCCACATGACGCCACACACGCTGTCTGCCATCTGTGTGAACCGAAATTCATCTGTGAAGAGAACACCTCTCCAACGTGCCAAACGCCAGCGAATGTGAACATTTGTCCACTCAAGTCGGTTACGACGACGAACTGGAGTCAGGTCGAGACCCCGATGAGGACGACGAGCATGCAGATGAGCTTCCCTGAGACGGTTTCTGACAGTTTGTGCAGAAATTCTTTGGTTATGCAAACCGATTGTTCAGCAGCTGTCCGAGTGGCTGGTCTCAGACGATCTTGGAGGTGAACATGCTGGATGTGGAGGTCCTGGGCTGGTGTGGTTTCACGTGGTCTGCGGTTGTGAGGCTGGTTGGATGTACTGCCAAATTCTCTGAAATGCCTTTGGAGACAGCTTATGGTAGAGAAATGAACATTCAATACACGAGCAACAGCTCTGGTTGACATTCCTGCTGTCAGCATGGGAAATGCACGCTCCCTCAAATCTTGCAAGATCTGTGGCATTGTGCTTTGTGATAAAACTGCACCTTTACTATTTTTTTTTTACTTTAATTCCTTTAATTCTACTGTCTATCTGTTGAATCATTAGTCTTTCCATTAGCATGAAAACACAGTAGCATTACAGAACACAATGCTAACAGGTGCCACATAGTGCAATGCTAATGGGCTAATGTTAGCATGAGCTAAGTGCCTCCACTGTCAGCAACATGATTTACAATGTGCTTTAAAAAACATAGATACAGCTTTACTATTTTTTTTTAACTTTAATTACTTTAATTCTACTGTCTACTATCTGTTGAATCATTAGTCTTTCCATTAGCATGAAAACATAGTAGCATCACAGAACACAATGCTAACAGGTGCCATATAGTGTAATGCTAATGGGCTAAGGTGGGAGGCAGAGATGTTAACTTCTATCTTCTTGAGAAGTTGTCAATACTAATGTTAGTTATAGTTACATTTTAACTGGTTTGTCAAAATGAGTCAGTGGGGAGACTGATGTGATATAATAGTTTATCATAGCTTTATACTTAAGTATAAAGTAAGTATATACTTAAGTATATAGTAAGTATGATTTTTTTTCTACTTCTCTAACTCTTTGCATAGTTTTGCATGAATTTATATGTTCAGTTAGCTGTTTTTCAGTTAGCTTTATATACATTTAACTGTTTTCATAGCGATAAATACATTTTTAGATTCAGATAGTGTTATTTTAAGTAAATTTTAGATTATCTTTATATTCATTTAGCTATTTGCATAGCTTTGCATGAATTTATGTTTAGTTAGCTGTTTTTCAGTTAGCTTTATATACACTTAACTGTTTTCATAGTAATAAATACATTTTTAGATTCAGATAGTGTTATTTTACGTCAATTTTACAATTTTACTTTGTTAGCTTTATATCCATATAGCTATTGCTTTGCATGAAATTATTCATAGTGATAAATACATTTTTAGATTCAGATAGTGTGATTTTAAGTACATTTTAGATTGCTAGCTTTATATTCATTTAACAATTTGCATATCTTTGCATTAATTTATGTTCAGTTACCTGTTTTTCAGTTACTTTCAGATTCAGTTAGCTTTATGCACACTTATCTGTTTTCATAGTGATAAAGGTTTCGACTGTGATTGTTTTAAATGCATTTAGATTTGGTTAGCTTTATATTCCCTCAGCCCCAAACAGTCCCAGCAGAAGACTGCCCCTCCCTCAGCCTGGTTCTGCTGGAGGTTTCTTCCTGTTAAAAGGGAGTTTTTCCTTCCCACTGTCACCAAGTGCTTGCTCACAGGGGGGTCATTTTGACCGTTGGGGTTTTTCTGTTTTTCTGTAATTGTTGTATGGCTCTTGCCTTACAATATAAAGTGCCTTGGGGCGACTGTTTGTTGTGACTTGGCGCTATATAAATAAATTTGATTTGATTTGATATTCCGTTTGTTAGCTTACAAGCTATAGTTACGTTGCGCTAGATGAATTTTATTTCGGTTTAGATTGAGTCAGATTTTGTTGTTGTTGTTTTACAACACAGATATTGTTTATTCAAGTATGGCAGTGGTAGGTCCATGACCTATACGGGATCTAGGCGCTCCCGCCATCACGAGCCTCCCAGCTGACTGGGTTATAGCAGTGGGTAGATGGGACTCATTAGCCCTGTTAAGGCAGTCCACCTAGGGGAAGGAAAACCCTGATGTTAAACCCCCAGCCTGGGTTACTGCCCCCGTGCCTCCGAGGAAGGTTCTTTAGCCAGAGGCTAGGAGAAGGTCACTCTGATGTAAAACCTACAGCCTGGTGGTCTCCACAGCCATCTCAGCTTGTCTGTGCCACTGTGGAGTGCCACCTTGCCCAAAGAGTGGAATTGGTATGCACGAGCTGATCCCCACTTTAAGCAACGAGCGCAGGCGGGAAGGAAAGCCCTGCAGTGATGGGAAGAGGCGAAAACAGCAGGTGCATGATGGCACTGGGAGCTGCAGTCTCGATCCTGCATGCACGCGGTTCAGGAGCTATGGTCGTTTGATTGCTGACCCGAGACAACAGCATCATCTGGCAGGGCCCTGGGTGACCAAGCAGCCCTGTTTAGGGATAGCCCTGCTTGCTCCACATGGAGACAGACCTAGAAAATGTGGTTTAAACATGGCTTGTCTCACTAGACCCAGTTGGCTCACCGCTGCCAACGGGCATCACTACACACGGTGCGAAAAGAAAAACAAAGAACCTGAAAATTGCGTGCTAGAATGTACGCACAATGATGGACTCAGACAATAGCGATCGTCCTCGAAGACGCTTAGCCTTAGTCGCTAAAGAGCTAGCAAGGCTTGACATAGGCATTGCTGCACTCAGCGAGGTGCGCTTTGCAGACCAAGGGTCACTCACCGAGGAAGGTACAGGCTACACACTGTTCTGGTCAGGGAAGGCTAAAGAAGATCGTCAACTCTCAGGGGTCGGGTTCATGATTAAGAGTGCCATAGCACATAGGTTACACAGTTTGCCAGTTGGACATTCTGACCGACTCATGTCACTCCGGCTCCCCATCAACAACAAGGATTTTGCCACTATTGTTAGTGTGTATGCCCCAACCATGCAGGCTGACATTGGAGTTAAGGAGGCTTTCTATAGCGATCTTCACAGCCTTCTACAGCGCGTCGACACCCAGGACAAGCTCCTCATCATGGGAGATTTCAACGCCAGAGTGGGCCGCGACTCTGATGTATGGAAGGACGTGCTAGGGAAACATGGCATAGGCAACTGTAACGACAATGGCTGCCTGCTGCTGGAGTTCTGCTCTGCACATGAATTGACGATCACCAACAGCCTGTTCCAACAGAAAGAGAGATTCAAAGCAACCTGGAGACACCCACGCTCCAAACACGGGCATCTTCTGGACTACGTTCTGACGTGACAGCGTGATAGAAGAGACGTACTACATACCAGGGTGATGCCTAGCGCGGATTGCTATACGGATCATCGCTTGGTCTGTTCCAAGATTGCTTTCACTTTCATGCCCCCTCCTAAGAAGAAAGGCCCACAGTTTAAGAAGCTACAAGTCCACAAGCTGCAAGACATAGACACAAAAATTGAGTTCCAGGCCAAACTAGAGGAGAGACTGGGTGGAGAAGAAGGCCTGCCTGACGACCCTGAACAACAGTGGATGAGATTAAAGACCATCCTTCAGGAGACGGCAGCAGAATTCAATCAATCAATCAATCAATCAACATTTATTTATAAAGCGCTTTACAGCACCAACTGGTGTCCAAAGTGCTTAACATTAAAAACACAAATTTACAAAATAAAACACATATAAAATAAAATTTTAAAACAACACATAAAAAAAAAGAACATAAAAATAACAGAACATGTCACCTCCCCACTAAGTGTTAAAAGCCAGTTTAAATAAATAAGTCTTTAACTTAGATTTAAAAAGTGCTAGGTCAGGAATAGTACGTAACTCAAGAGGTAGCTCATTCCACAGTCTGGGGCCAGCTACCGCGAAAGCATGATCACCCCAGCGTTTATATCTTGACCTTGGAACATCTAAGTAAAGCTGGCCAGATGCCCTTAACGTCCTACTGTAGGTGCGCAAAGTTAAAATTTCAGACAAGTAGGGAGGTGCAAGGCCATAAATAGCTTTAAAAACAAACATTAAAATTTTAAAATCAATTCTAAAACGAACTGGAAGCCAGTGGAGTGAGTACAGGATGGGCGCAATATGCTCACGTCTAGAAGTGTTTGTCAAAAGACGAGCAGCAGCATTCTGCACCAACTGGAGATGCACAAGAGACGACTGATTAATGCCCGCATAAAGTGCATTACAATAATCAAGTCTGGAGCTGATGAAAGTATGAATGGCCGTCTCAAGATCACGTCTACTGAGAAAGTGCTTTATTTTAGCCAAGAGGCGAAGTTGGAAAAAACTAGCTTTGACAACAGAATTTATCTGTTGATCGAACCTCAAACAGCTGTCAAATATCACTCCCAAATTCTTGACAGCTGGTTTTACATAGTTAGCCAAAGCACCAAAATTTGGTGTTACCACATTTGGTATGCCAGTGCGCTCAAACACCATGATCTCAGTTTTACCATCATTCAGGTAAAGGAAGTTTCGGGACAGCCACTGCTTTACATCACGAATACAATTAAATAATGATGACAAAGCATCACTCCCATTAGTCCTCACAGGCAGATAGATTTGCAGATCATCTGCATAACAATGAAAGGACAGATTGTGCTGGGTTATAATTGACCCCAATGGCAGAATGTACAAAGAAAATAGAATCGGCCCAAGGACAGATCCCTGCAGCACTCCACAGCACAGAGGAGCAGTTGATGAGGAAAGGTCCCCAATCATGACAGAAAAGCTCCTTTCAGCCAAATATGATCTAAACCACTCAAGTGCAGTACCATGAATACCAATAAAATGTTCCAACCGGGAAACAAGTACTGTGTGATCCACAGTATCAAAGGCTGCTGTGAGGTCCAACAGAACCAGCACAGCAGGATTCCCTGCATCCACCGACAGAGTAATATCATTATGAACTTTTAAAAGTGCTGACTCAGTGCTGTGTCGCGATCTAAACCCAGACTGGAATTTTTCAAGGATGAGATTGTCTTCTAAAATGATTGTAACTGTAAAAAGACAACCTTTTCTAAAACCTTAGATAGAAATGGCAGATGAGAGACAGGTCTAAAATTGGATAAAACTGATGAGTCCAGCTGAGGTTTTTTAAGAAGAGGTCGAACCACAGCATGTTTAAAAGCAGCTGGAACAGACCCTGATCTAAGACAAGCATTGATAAAGTTAGGAGACCCGCCCCAACAGTATTAAAAACCTCCTTCAGCACCTTAGCTGGAACAACATCAAAAGGACAACTTGTAGATTTTATGTGTTGTAGTGATTTTAGAAGTAGTGGGCTTCTCAGCCAGGAAAAATAAAGACTGGTTTGATGAGTCTGATGCACAGATCCAGGAACTACTAGAAAAGAAACGTGCATGCCGGAGACATGCGCTCCTTTTATGAAGCACTTAAGACTATCCATGGGCCAGCACATCAAGTGCAAGCACCCCTGCGCTCCTCAGATGGCTCCACCCTTCTGACGGACAAGGAAACCATTATGCAGCATTGGTCAGAACACTTTGAAAACCTCTTCAGTGACAAGCGCACTGTGCAAGAGTCATCAATCGAGAAGATTGCCCAGGTGGAGGTGAAATGGGAACTTGATGACCCCCCAACACTTGAAGAGATCCAAAAGGCCACCACGCAGCTGAATCCAGGGAAGTCTTCTGGCATAGATGGCATCCCAGCAGAGGTGTACCAAAATGGAGGTGAGGCAGTCCTCGACAAGCTTCAGATTCTCTTCTCCAGTTGCTGGGAAAAGGAAATGGTTCCACATGACCTTTGGGATGCGGTCATTGTCTCCCTGTACAAGAACAAGGGCGACAAGTCCGACTGTTCTAATTACCAGCGCATCACTCTCCTCTCAATAGCAGGTAAGATTTTGGCTCGAGTGCTGCTCAACAGGCTTACCCCCACCATAGCGCATGAAAATACTCCCGAGAGTCAGTGCGGATTTCGGGCCAACAGGGGAACCACCGACATGATCTTCGTCCTGAGACAGATCCAGGAGAAGTGCAGAGAACAGAACATGGCCCTTTATGCAGCCTTCATAGACCTAACCAAGGCTTTTGACACGGTCAGTCGTGAGGGTTTGTGGAAGATTCTTGCACACCTTGGCTGCCCTCCAAAGCTCCTCACCATCATCTGCCAGCTGCATGAAGGCCAGATGGGACAAGTGAAGTACAACGGGACTCTGTCCGGCAGCTTCCCCATCTCAAATGGCGTCAAACAAGGTTGCATCCTCGTGCCCACTCTGTTCTCCATCTTCTTCAGCATGATGCTTCGTGAGGCCAAAGAAGAGTTGACAGACGGCATCTATATCCGCTCCAGAACCGACGGAAGTCTGTTTAACTTGCAGCTCCTTCTGTCCCACACTAAGATCACAGAACAACTAATCATGGAGCTGCTCTTCGCAGATGACTGCGCCCTCGTCGCCCATACGGAGCAAGCCTTGCAGCACATTGTCAACTGTTTTGCTGAAGCAGCAAGAGCCTTCGGCCTCACCATCAGCCTGAGAAAGACAGAAGTGCTATATCAACCGGTCCCCCATACAGCATATACCCCACCCCAAATCAACATCGAGGGTACCAGCCTGAATGCAGTAGAGCACTTCACGTATCTCGGTAGTGTTATCTCAAACGACGCATCTGTTGCCAAGGACCTAGACAGTCGCCTTGCCAAGGCCAGCAGTTCTTTTGGTCGACTCGCAAAGAAAGTCTGGCAGAATCATGCACTGCGCCTTTCCACAAAAGTGCAGGTCTACAGAGCCATTGTGGTCCCTACACTCTTGTATGGAGCTGAAACCTGGGTTCTGTATCGCCAGCAGATCAGATTACTGGAACACTTTCATCAGCGTTGTCTCCGAAACATCTTCGGGATCAAGTGGCAGGACTATGTCTCAAATGAGGACATCCTTACCAGAGCCAAATTGCCCAGCATGGAGTCTATTATACTCAAACAACAGCTTCGTTGGGCAGGCCATGTAGCCAGGATGGATGATACATGCATGCCGAAATTAATTCTCTTTGGCGAGCTCAAAGAAGGAAGATGAAACCAAGGGGCCCCCAAAAAGCGCTATAAGGACCAGCTGAAGAAACATGTCTCCCTTGCAGGCATTCAGCGTCAGTCATGGCGCCATCTAGCTACAGATAGACTCAGCTGGCGTTCCAGCATCAAATCCGCCAGCCTGAAGTTTGAGGCAGAAAGAAGTGAGGCCTCACGCCAGAAGCATCAAAGAGCGGGCAGCAGCACAAGCACAGCCTACACAAGTGTTTATTTGCCCCAAGTGTAACAGGTCTTGTGCATCCCACATCGGACTTTTCAGCCACCAGAGGGCTTGTAGAAAATAAACTAAAAAAAAAAAAAAAAAAAAAGGCCTTCCCACTATCCTCGCAAGCGAGGAAACTGCCAACATTGGGCTAATGTTAGCATGAGCTAAGTGCCTTCACTGTGAGCAACATGATTTACAATGTGCTTTAAAAAACACAGATACAACTTTACCTACTTTTTTTACTTTAATTACTTCTGCTATTTTATTACTACTATATCATCAGGCATCACACATGCAGATTTTTCACAAAGGTACCTCGAGATGATATGAGTGAGGATAGTTCCTGCACCAACAAACCCAATAAATCAAAGAATCATTTGTCAGCATCAGCCTGATTGGAATGCAGACTCCTGAGATGGACATTTTTTTAATTGTATTTATTTTATTTATTTTAGTTTTTTATCTTTTGCAAGGGAGACCTGGACAATTATAAAGTTTGTAATTCATGTAACCTGCATGTCTTTAAATGTGGGAGAAAACCGGAGCACCAGGAGGAAAACCACACCAACACAGGGAGAACATGCAAACTCCACACAGAAAGGCCACAGGTGGGAATCAAACCCATGGCCTTTTTGCTGTGAGGCAACAGTGCTAATCACTAACCACTAATCCGCCATGTTGCCTGAAAGCCATCAGCTTTCTCCAACAGCTTCAATAGGGAGTTTACAAAGTGTCCTTCTATCAAGTCGTCAGTATGGACTCTGCCCATTCAAAATCTGAGTCTACCTCAAAAGAATCACATCCAGCAGTGATTTAACTTTAATGAGATTCAGGTTTAATTTTATATTGCATCATGAATCCTCAAGTTGCTCCCAGGACACAGCTGAGCATCTTGCACGGTTGACCTTTCTTTAGTTCTGAACCTGTGACCTGGTGATGACATGAACAAACAGTTGCACCACATAATTGTTGGAACTTTCTTCATATTTTTAAAGGTATGTGGAGGAAGGTGGACCAGGTTTCAGCTCTCTGGAGCTTTCAGGTGATGTTTGCAGACTTGACTGTGAAGGTCTTTTGGCTCCTTACTTGTGTAAAAACTCAGAATAGGCCGAGGTTTGTGAAGTCTCCTGACGAGGTGGTATTAATCCTATTGACAGTGTCTTGTACGAACAGAAGCATGAAGAGAAATGTGGCTAATTTTCTGCATGAGGAGAATAAACCCAGAGGTCACGCAGGTCAAACAAAATATCCAGCAACCACCCCACCCCACCTCCAACCCCCTTTTACCCAGACCAGTCTCCTGCTTTTACCTACTAGAGTTTAGTCCCACTTCAGAAAACCAAAAGTATAATAATACAGTATATCATACCACATAATGCAATTGCACCACATCAAATCTCTGCTTCAGTTCTTCACAATAAGTACAAAAAATGGCTTTGGAGATTTCACAGTCTCTGATGAGATTTGACAAAGTGATATTGACATTGCAGTTTCTTGTGGAATGGAAAAATGCAATATTGTTTCATTTTTCTATTGCTCTTCTTGTGACAGATTTGCAGGCTTCAAAATATTTGCGTCCGTCTCTCTGCCAACTTTCTGTGCCATCCCAGAACGTGTCATCCAAAAAGAAACAATATTACATTTCTTATTGAGAAGCAGCAGTCGTTCACCTCTTAGCCACTCAAAGCTGCTCACCATCACCAAGCACAAAGCTGATTGTGCGAGCGCACAACTTCAGCGTCAGCACAAAAGTACTCAACAAATTAGTGGCAGCAGACCACTCAAGCAGCTCGTCCCACAGTTCCCTACCCTTGGACAAGTCCTGTAATTCTTCTCTGGGGATCCCGAGGTATTCCCAAGCTTGCTGGGAAATATGATACTTCCAGCATGTTCTTGGTCTACCCTGGTACCTTCACCCTGTTGGAAGTATTTGGAAGACCTCAGTAGGGAAACGACCAGGGGGCTTCCTCACCAGATGTCCAAACCAACTCAGCTGGCTCCTTTTGATGCAAAGAAGCAGCGGCTCTACTCAGAGTCCCTCCCGGATAGTCGAGCTTCTCACCCTTTCCAAGCACGTGAGCCCAGATACCCGATGGTGGAATCTTGTTTCTGTTGCTTGAATCCACAAACATATTCTTTCAGTCATGTTTAGCCGCATGTTCTCCCTGAATTGCTGGCTGTCTGAGTGGTGTCCATAAAATGAGGTGGGCTTCATAGATAACTGGCAAAGCTTCTGGGGAAAACCTGCTCTTGTTAGGAGAGATGGCATCCATCCCACTTTGGATGGAGCAGCTCTCATTTCTAGAAATCTGGCCAATTTTCTTAAATCCTCCAAACCGTGACTATCCAGGGTTGGGACCAGGAAGCAGAGTTGTAGTCTTACACACCTCTCTGCAGCTTCTCTCCCCCTGCCATCCCCTCATTACCCCATCCCCGTAGAGACGGTGCCTGCTCCCAGACCACCAATAACCAGTAAAAATCTATTTAAGCATAAAAATTCAAAAGAAAAAATAATACTGCACCACAGACTAAAACAGTTAAATGTGGTCTATTAAACATTAGGTCTCTCTCTCTTCTAAGTCCCTGTTAGTAAATGATATAATAATTGATCAACATATTGATTTATTCTGCCTTACAGAAACCTGGTTACAGCAGGATGAATATGTTAGTTTAAATGAGTCAACACCCCGAGTCACACTAACTGCCAGAATGCTCGTAGCACGGGCCGAGGCGGAGGATTAGCAGCAATCTTCCATTCCAGCTTATTAATTAATCAAAACCCAGACAGAGCTTTAATTCATTTGAAAGCTTGACTCTTAGTCTTGTCCATCCAAATTGGAAGTCCCAAAAACCAGTTTTATTTGTTATTATCTATCGTCCACCTGGTCGTTACTGTGAGTTTCTCTGTGAATTTCAGACCTTTTGTCTGACTTAGTGCTTAGCGCAGATAAGAAAATTATAGTGGGCGATTTTAACATCCACACAGATGCTGAGAATGACAGCCTCAACACTGCATTTAATCTATTATTAGACTCAACTGGCTTTGCTCAAATGTAAATGAGTCCACCCACCACTTTAATCATATCTTAGATCTTGTTCTGACTTATGGTATGGAAATTGAAGACTTAACAGTATTCCCTGAAAACTCCCTTCTGTCTGATCATTTCTTAATAACATTTACATTTACTCTGATGGACTACCCAGCAGTGGGGAATAAGTTTCATTACACTAGAAGTCTTCAGAAAGCGCTGTAACTAGGTTTAAGGATATGATTCCTTCTTTATGTTCTCTAATGCCGTATACCAACACAGTGCAGAGTAGCTACCTAAACTCTGTAAGTGAGATAGAGTATCTCGTCAATAGTTTTACATCCTCATTGAAGACAACTTTGGATGCTGTAGCTCCTCTGAAAAAGAGAGCTTCAAATCAGAAGTGCCTGACTCCGTGCCTGACTCACAAACTCGCAGCTTAAAGCAGATAACCCGTAAGTTGGAGAGGAAATGGCGTCTCACTAATTTAGAAGATCTTCACTTAGCCTGGAAAAAGAATCTGTTGCTCTATTAAAAAGCCCTCCGTAAAGCTAGGACATCTTTCTACTCATCACTAATTGAAGAAAATAAGAACAATCCCAGGTTTTCTTTTCAGCACTGTAGCCAGGCTGACAAGAGTCAGAGCTCTATTGAGCCGAGTATTCCTTTAACTTTAACTAGTAATGACTTCATGACTTTCTTCGCTAATAAAATTTACCTATTAGAGAAAAAATTACTCATAACCATCCCAAAGACGTATCGTTATCTTTGGCTGCTTTCAGTGATGCCGGTATTTGGTTAGACTCTTTCTCTCCGATTGTTCTGTCTGAGTTATTTTCATTAGTTGCTTCCTCCAAACCATCAACATGTCTATTAGACCCCATTCCTACCAGGCTGCTCAATGAAGCCCTACCATTAATTAATGCTTCGTTCTTAAATATGATCAATCTATCTTTATTAGTTGGCTATGTACCACAGGCTTTTAAGGTGGCAGTAATTAAACCATTACTTAAAAAGCCATCACTTGACCCAGCTATCTTAGCTAATTATAGGCCAATCTCCAACCTTCCTTTTCTCTCAAAAATTCTTGAAAGGGTAGTTGTAAAACAGCTAACTGATCATCTGCAGAGGAATGGTCTATTTGAAGAGTTTCAGTCAGGTTTTAGAATTCATCATAGTACAGAAACAGCATTAGTGAAGGTTACAAATGATCTTCTTATGGCCTCAGACAGTGGACTCATCTCTGTGCTTGTTCTGTTAGACCTCAGTGCTGCTTTTGATACTGTTGACCATAAAATTTTATTACAGAGATTAGAGCATGCCATAGGTATTAAAGGCACTGCGCTGCGGTGGTTTGAATCATATTTATCTAATAGATTACAATTTGTTCATGTAAATGGGGAATCTTCTTCACAGACTAAGGTTAATTATGGAGTTCCACAAGGTTCTGTGCTAGGACCAATTTTATTCACTTTATACATGTTTCCCTTAGGCAGTATTATTAGACGACATTGCTTAAATTTTCATTGTTACGCAGATAATACCAAGCTTTATCTATCCATGAAGCCAGAGGGGACACACCAATTAGCTAAACTGCAGGATTGTCTTACAGACATAAAGACATGGATGACCTCTAATTTCCTGCTTTTAAATTCAGATAAAACTGAAGTTATTGTACTTGGCCCCCACAAATCTTAGAAACATGGTGTCTAACCAGATCCTTACTCTGGATGGCATTACCCTGACCTCTAGTAATACTGTGAGAAATCTTGGAGTCATTTTTGATCAGGATATGTCATTCAATGCGCATATTAAACAAATATGTAGGACTGCTTTTTTGCATTTGCACAATATCTCTAAAATTAGAAAGGTCTTGTCTCAGAGTGATGCTGAAAAACTAATTCATGCATTTATTTCCTCTAGGCTGGACTATTGTAATTCATTATTATCAGGTTGTCCTAAAAGTTCCCTGAAAAGCCTTCAGTTAATTCAAAATGCTGCAGCTGGAGTGCTAACAGGGACTAGAAGGAGAGAGCATATCTCACCCATATTGGCCTCTCTTCATTGGCTTCCTGTTAATTCTACAATAGAATTTAAAATTCTTGTTCTTACTTATAAGGTTTTGAATAATCAGGTCCCATCTTATCTTAGGGACCTCATAGTACCATATCACCCCAATAGAGCGCTTCGCTCTCAGACTGCAGGCTTACTTGTAGTTCCTAGTGTTTCTTTCTCTTTTTGCTCTGTATGCACCACTCTGCATTTAATCATTAGTGATTGATCTCTGCTCCCCTCCACAGCATGTCTTTTTCCTGGTTCTCTCCCTCAGCCCCAACCAGTCCCAGCAGAAGACTGCCCCTTCCTGAGCCTGGTTCTGCTGGAGGTTTCTTCCTGTTAAAAGGGAGTTTTTCCTTCCCACTGTTGCGAAGTGCTTACTCACAGGGGGTCGTTTTGACCGTTGGGGTTTTTCCATAATTATTGTATGGCCTTGCCTTACAATATAAAGCGCCTTGGGGCAACTGTTTGTTGTGATTTGGCGCTATATAAATAAAATTGATTTGATTTGATTTGATTACCCAAAGTTCATCACCACAGGTGAGGATAGGAGCATAGATCAACTTAGTAAACTGAGAGTTAAGTTTGGGAGGATGCACTGGTGCTGTGCCTCACCCATCCACAACACCATGTAACCACCAAGAGTTCTGGATGGCAACCAGGGAGACAACTGGTCCATCCCAGTTACTCCTCGTCACACAGGGGGAGGAGGAGTAATAGGAAGACAGAGGACGGGAAGGAGAGGAACATTAGTAGCCAGTAAGCCGGTAGCGGGCAATATTTCTGGTATTTGTATTTTGCAAATTGTTTTTTTATTTTTACTTTTGATACTCTGTGTGCTTCTTATCCTGTGTGCTACTATACAATGCTGCTGGAACCTCAATTTCCCTGAGGGGGTATGCCCAAGGGATTAATAGAGTTCTGTCTAATCTAATTTAATTTAATCTATCCCCACATCTCAAAAATACATAGCGTCAACGTGGGCAAGTCCTTGGCCTTCTCCAGCTACTGGGGTCCTCAACACTCAGACACCTCCACCGCTGTGGATCAAGCACCACAGTCACACACCACATGGCCAACTGCTTGTTTGATAGAGTACCCAAGAATCCTCCAAAGAGTCCAACTGCCAGTGACATCCAGTCGCTGTCTTATGCCACTGGCTAGTGTTAGTTTTTTAAAATAATAATAATTATTATTATATTTGATGCTATTTTATGTTTTTAGTGTGTGTGTGTGTGTGTGTGTGTGTGTGTGTGTGTGTGTGTGTGTGTGTGTGTGTGTGTGTGTGTGTGTGTGTGTGTGTGTGTGTGTCAGGCACTGATTTGTGCAAAATTGGCCATTAATACAATCTCTTAATGGAACAAAGAACCTTTAAAAATCACAGGTGTGATCTGTGACTAAGTGCGTCTGCCAGCCTCGGTGAAATTAACCATCCAGCTGTGTAAAAATTGTCAAGCAAATGAATTAATTCACTACGCAGCTTGCAGTTGTCAATATAAATCACTATAATGTGACAAAAGCTTCAGTTGACAATTAAGCACTTAATCACTTGTAATGGGAAGGAGTTCGGATGGTGTAACAAAGGCTTTGCCTTCATAAAGGTTTTTATGATGTGACATGTGATGGCTGTGGAGTCTGAAGGTTCTAACATAGTCTGTACAATATGTCCAGTGACGGACAAATCAATGGCAATAAGATGTTTAAAATGATGCACGACTTTGAATGCTGTGACTGTTCCAGGATAATCCCTGATCCCTGCCACTGTAGAAATGTGCCAATATCATATGTACACAAGCACTGACGACACGTGAAGACGTTCACAGCTAACGTTGCCAGAATTACCTGAATATCAGAGCATATAAAGCATTTGAGGCTTGGATGAAAATAGCAGATTACTGAAACTTGGCATGCATTTATTGTAGCTTCTCAGATAAACTGATGTGTTTAATTTCAGTTTATGTGTTTGGCCTGCAAGAGTTTGAAAGTTGGAGGTAGTAAACATTCCAGAAAAAAAAATTAAAAGCTGAGTGCAACAGCAATATTGGAGTCTGCTCTGATCTTCTTTGGGACTAAATCTCTCCAGAGGATCCATGGGTATCACTAATGGCGTAATGTTGCAGTAATGGCCATGTAAGTGCACTTAGCTGAGTATGAGCCGACGTGCAGCGGCCTCAGGGCTGAGGACCCCTGCAACAGGAAAAGGCAGGTCATAACAAATAGATGGCTACTATGTAGGGATGAACCATTTGTCTGCCTGAGTGATTGCCAGTTAGGACCCAAGACAGTTCCATAGTACAATGCGGATGTGGTGACACACAGTTCCACTGCATGTTCCCAGAGATTGCAGGAGCTAGTCCTATACTTGACCTGAGGCCCATTGGTGCCATTACTGAGGTGTTACCGAGATTTATAGAATTTGATAGTATCTCACTAGCCGTGCTGAAGAAACTCGTAACATCTACAAAAAGCACAACCTGCTTATTTGATCTCATACCAACAATCTGTTCCTAAATGTTTCAAAGCTTCCAGTGATTAAACCAGTACTTAAGAAATCTAATCTTGACCCAAGTGTTTTGAAAAACTATAGGCTAATATCAAATCTATCATTCTGCTCTAAAATTCACTTTACTATTTCTTCTGTTTTTGTTGTTGCTAAATGCTGAAAAATTATACTGTATTTGTTGTTTTCCTGCTGTCTGATTCTGTTTTTTTTTTTCTCCGTTTGAGGTGTGTCTCCATCCAGAGATGGGAGTGGGTGTTTTCTTCTGCAGGCCTCCCGTCTTGTGCACCAGCATGGACTCCCAAAATCTCCCAAAATGTCCTGTATAATTTCCTGTATTGTCAATTGTGTCAGTAGCACGGCCTAAGCAGAGGGTCGCCCCATTGAGTCTGGTCTGCTTGAGGTTTCTTCCTCACATTATCAGAGGGAGTTTTTTTTTTCTTACCACTGTTGCCTGTGTGCTTCCTCTAGGTGTTGGTAAGGTTAGACCTTATGTGTGTGAAGCACCTTGAGGCAACTTTGTTGTGATTTGTCGCTATATAAATGAAAATAAATTGAAACTGAAATTGTGCATGTGGGGTTCTAGGATCAAAGAGGTGGACTCAGTGCGCTGAGGCAGTAGTAAAAAATGGCAAGTGTTTATTTAATAAAAGGTGAATGGTGATGGGTTTGCTGGTAGTGAAGCAGATAAGTATGATTTCTTGCCAGAATTGTTCACTTGGTGATGCAAGCATCAGATTTGACATGAATGTTCTTAAAAAAAGTGTTGGCCACTGGAATATCCAATATGGCGGCCAGGTAGGGGTCAATGAAGAATTGCATAGGGGTCAAAATCTAAAAATGCTCCAATCATATTGAAAGCTATACCACATTATGTGTCTGGTCACAAAGATTGCAAAAAGGTATAGTTTGGACTATGTACAACTGAATGTTCTGGAGTTATGGGGTAAAAACAGCAAGAATGGTGACAAAGGTCAGTTTGTTTGTACAGGAGTCAAAAGTTAAAGTTACCCCCATTTTTGGTAAAACGTGGTGCAAATTATTGGTTGTGTTAATAGGGTTTTAAAAAGGAATAGTTTGCACCCTGTGTCATGCTCAGTTGTCACGTTACAGGGTAACATCTGTCACATGCCATAGAATCCAGTGGACGTTGACATTGTTTGACGTTTGCTTTGCAAACCAAGCATTCAACACAGTCAAAACTATTCCATTTATTAATCCTATTAGTTCAATCAATAATTTGCACCACGTTTTACCAAAACTGGGGCAACTTTAACTTTTGACCCCTGTACAAACTGAAACTGACTTTTGTCACCATTCTTGCTGTTTTTACCCCATAACTCCAGAACATTGTCATCGATCATCTAAACTATACCTTTTTGCAATCTTTGTGACCAGACACATAATGTGGTATAGCTTTCAATATGATTGGAGCATTTTTACATTTTGACTCCTATGCAATTCTTCATTGACTCCTACCTGGCTGCCATATTGGATTTTCAAGTGGCCAGCACTTTTTTCTCAAACAATGATTTATGAAGAATATTCATGTCAAATCTGATGCTTGCATCACCAAGTGAAGGATTGTTTCAGTTATCTGCTACACTATGGTCATGGAGGCACTGGAGCAGGAGACACTGGTTATAGTTGGGTCAGACAGGAACAGTGGAGCCAAAGCCAGGTGGACGCAGCAGAGCTGACGGGTGACTGAGAACGGCAGGAATATGAGAACAATGGAAGTATGGAGAATAAAGCAATAACAAGGGAACAATAGGCCAGGTTACAGCAGGATTGAAGTCAAGTTTCTGGTGAGGATGAAGTGAGGTTTTTATGTTGGCAGGGTGATTAGTAGCAGGTGTTCCAGCAGCCACAGGTGTGATTAATCAGTTTCACTGCTCAGACCCTGGAGGAAAGAGGGAGAGAGAGAGGAAAAAAAACACCAAAGCAGCACAACAAGTGCCTATGCTCATACCACAATAACACTGCATGTGGCAGATGAGAATGTATCGCTCCAGTCCATTGCAGGTTAGTTTCCCAGCCAGTTGGGTATCCAATGGAAATGAATTGTCTTGTCAAATGGTACACATTCATTGCATAGCAAAAATAAAACCAAGGTCTACACAATGATGGGTGTCATAATCCAACCCCTTGTCCACATCATGACACCTGGGTAATAGATAAAGTAGGGCATTGCCTGTTTGGGTGAAATACGGTGGAGACCTTGCGTGCCCTGTGGCCGCTACAGTAGACATGAAGGCCCAACAGAAACCCTGAACACAAAACAGCCAATGGGGCTGTGGTGAAACAAGTATTCCTCAACAGTAGATCATGTGGAGGAGGTGAAGGTTTGTAATCCAACTGCTGTGAAGACTGATGAAGGCTGCAGCAGGTCTTCAGACCCAGATCATCTGGGATTTCCCAGCCAGCTGACTAGACCAGGGGTGGGCAATCATGTGCCATGAAGGCCCAAAGACACTGTAGGTTTCCTTTTTGACCAACTCTGTCAACTTCCACAGATGGCTGTCAGAACATTTTGGAACTGAAATCCGACACTTTTCAGATGTGCGCCGATTCATAAGTCCGACGCCACTCTGCGTGATTCCGGCTATGTGTGAAGGAGGCATAAAAGACCGTGTGTTTGTTGGCATGCAACAACATTCCCACATTAAACAAACCCCACTCACGGGGCATCTCTGGATCGACCCTGGATGTAGAATTCTGTCATCCCATCCAGGAATTGACCAAGTGACCATGTTCCTCACCACCAAGGGACTGCCACAACATATTAGTAGTACAGCTCTTAACCCACTGAGCTACCTGCCCAGGAATGTTTCTTTAAGATCCATCATACTCTTCTTGAATTGGCACCATGAGACTTTCATCTGTTCCTAAAGATGGGGACATGGTTGTCTGGAAAGCATTTTTGAAGATGTCGTATCTGCATTTGAGAACTTTTTACACAGCAGGAATCCAGGTCATGCACAAGTTTCATAAATGGGAGAACATTGAAAACTATGTCCTCAAAAACTAATTGCAGAACTTACCCTAGTGATATGGAGCAGGATGTAAGGATTAATTGTTCTGGTCGTTTGTTGGATCAGTGTGTTCATTCTTTGAGATGACCTTGGACCTGTGAATATGAATGACCTGTGTGTGTGTTTGTTTCTCAGGCGGGATGCCATTCACGTGGTGGGTTGGCCGGGCAGCGAGAAACACTTCTACTGGGGCGGCTCGGGACCTGGCATCCAGAAATGTGCTTGTGGCATCGACAGGAACTGCACTGACCTCAGATACGACTGCAATTGTGACGCCGACCACGACCAGTGGTAAGTCAGACCGCAGGTACGAGCACGATGTATATTTAATGCCTTGACCGAGTTCTTGGGAGTTTCAGTTCTGACTTCACTTCAAAGTCTGCTGAAACAGCCGGCTCTAAAACATGTTCAGACACATCAGGTACACCCGCTGCAGTGGAACGTAACGGGGTCACGTCGGCGCATCCGTACGTCTGAGTCAGCGCGTCTGTTTGTTTGCATCTTCTCTGCTTCTTCTTCTACACAACCTGTCTCACATTTAAAACGACAGATGGTTCATCTCACATTTTCTGGCATGAGTTCTTTCAAAATCTGCCACAGATTAATACCCCACCATCACTGCTTTTTTATGGATACTGTCAAAATCAAGACTTTTAATAACATTATGGTTTCAACCACCTGATTTTTTACAATTTTTAATCACCTCTATTTTAAAACCATACATGAACTTAACATACAAGAGGAAATATAAGCTGCACTCTGCATTGTTCATTCATTCATTCATTCATTCATTTTCTACTGCTTATCCGGGTCCAGGTCACTGGCAGCAGATGAAGCAGCTCATCCCACACTTCCCTGTCCTATGCCAACTCCTGTGACTCATCCCAGGGAATCCAGAGGCATTTTTGTGTCATATGGGAAAAATTATGCCTCCAGACACGCTGGAAGTATGATATTTCCTATCTTTTCATCATAATTCACTCTGCCCTTTCACCCAGTGTTGCAGACCAAACGGTCCCCGCTTAAAATTGGTCCGCCCTGTCTTCACTGCATCCGTCATTCAGGACCACAGCAGCACGTCTGAGACTGACTCTCTGAGTCTGACTCTCTCTCCACCCAAAGCAATCAAAGGGAATAATGTGATTATTAACTGTCTGATGACAAAGTAAAACCTCTTCAGTCATTCTAAAGTCAGTGTTTAATCAGAAATGAGGCAGTTTTAAGCAGAAATGAGGTGATAATCTGCGAGTCGCTACAGATGCTTTGAAATGACGGAGGCATTCTGATCGCTCGCCTGTCTTTTATTATGAAATTATGCTGAATTTATGTGTAAATGATTGTTGTACAAAAGCTTCAGATATCTGTTGCTGTCAGTGATAATCGGTGAACTGTGGCTGATGCACAGAAACAATGCTGCTGACGATCTGAAATAACGCATGCGCAGTGACGGCAGGAGAGACTGATTTTTAGGGGGGACCGTTCGGATCTCATAAATCCGGTCTCATTTAACCTGGATCCTTTAGTTTCTACACCGGGGGATTTATACAAATCAAAACAATAATGTTTAACTCACTCCTCTCTTTATTACCCCTTCAATCTCTTTTTAACATAACAAAGTCCATCTGGGTGAACTGGGATCATTGTGGTCTGTTAGATTAACACAGATTAGCAGAGATCGACTAAACTACAGATTTGAAACCTTTGTCCAGTTGATTATTAAAAGCAAATATTTGTGATATAGTTAATTTTTTGTGAAGCAGAATGATATCAATATTAAGAACTAACTTTGCGGCGTCATGGTCCATGTGACAGAAGCCGGGTGTTATAAAGCCGGGATTAATAAAGCTCGATCTAAAATTTATTTGTAGTTGGAGAAAGTGAGCTCATGTTTCAGCAGAAGAATTTGATGTGATTTTGATCATCTTGGCTGAAGAGACTCAAAAGACTCATAAATCTCAGCTCCATTTAGCAAGTGACCCAGAAGGATTCGGGTTGGTAAAAAGAATCGAGTTTTCCATCTCTCTCTCTCTCTCTCGCTCTCTCTCTCTCTGCGTGCCGTCTCGCTGACTATGAAAACAGTCATTAGGCGCAGCTGTGAAATTGTCAGAATGCGTTGAAATTTTGATGAGACACTTTGATAGAGCTGAAAGTATTTTCAAAGCACATTTCTTGTTGATATTGGCTATAATCCGACAGCTGAAATTCAGTTTTGGCTGGACAGTTTGACGAGCGTCGAGCTTCAAAGACTGAAGTGTCGGAATGATGAATCTCACCGGCGGTGATGTATTTGTTTAAGACGTTTGCCTCGAGGACAAACACTTTGTGTTTCAAAGCTGTTTTAGTTCTCTGATGGATATTCTCATCAAAACAATTGTCGTCTGGGTGTGTGTGTGTGTGTGTGTGTGTGTGTGTGTGTGTGTGTTGTGTGTGTGTGTGTGTGTGTGTGTGTGTGTGTGTGTGTGTGTGTGTGTGTGTGTGTGTGTGTGTGTGTGTGTGTGTGTGTGCCGTATGCTTGTGAGTAATAGATGTTAGTAAAAAAAGAGACATTTCATTTGCTTTTATGCCCCTCCCTCTCCCTCCGTGAAACACATGAGATTACAAATACGTCTGACTCCGCCTCCTTCGCTCACCATTAATATTATGTGCATTAATGTGTCATTGTTTGGCTGAGTGGCTCTTTGAAATATTGCCATAGAACTCTATTTCTACTCATTACCCTTTGTTTTTTTTCTTTTGGTACTGCGTAGAAAGGCATGCACATGGGCGTGCATGCAGCTGTGCATGCAGCCGTGCACGCAGGCATAAATCGGAACTCTCTGTCTCATTTCCAGACTGTGTCGAACGGCAAACATTTAAAATCAAATAGATGAGAGAATTACGAGCGTCAAACTATCATTTCAAAGGCTGGAATATTTATGTGCAAGTTTGTCATTTTCAGTCAAGTAATAAAGATTAATATATCAAAAAAAAATAGAAAATGAGTTCTAAAACAAAAAAAATAATGGCTTTAATATGTCCCTGCCCCCAGCAGGACATGTGCAGAGGACGATCTTGGATTTGTTGTTTTCAGTTTAAACCATGAAGCTGATTTTGAAGCTAGTTGTGGCCACCAGAGTTCAGTAAAGCTGCTGTAAATTATCATCAAATCTTGCTCAAAGCCCACATCTTCTCCGGTTTCGGCACCAAGAACTGTTCAATTGTAAATTCCCAATTTTCCCGGGTGCAATGGGAAGTCAAAAAATTCAAAAACCACAGATAACAGACTTCAGTTTTAGATGTTGTATTAAACAGAGGTCTTTCCCGGACAGCAAGTCACTAACTCAGCCTGCAGGCCGACTCACCCCCCACCCCGCCCGCCGGCCGGCATTTTACCCCCTGCACTCCAGCTCCGGCCCCATGGGCGGGCCACTACCCTCAGCATGAATCAGTAAAATTAAATGTGTTTGCATGAAACATGTTGCATTTAACATCTGACATGTATGTGCGGTTGTATGTGCTCACGTTGGTATATCATTATGTGTAAAAGTAAAACTGTGTGATAAGCAGATAAACAGAATGTCTCATGGTGTTCCAGAAGAAATATGAAGATATTATTATTATTATTATTATTATTATTATAAGGAGATTTGAAGGTATTAACAAGTTATATCATGATTTATATCACAGACAAATTAGTTATGAAACATAATATCCAACAATCAGCTGATTGGGTTCACAGGAGCCATGTGTCCAGGACCGCAAAATGTCTCGTGAAGAGCTGTCTTTAATTGTCTTCTTCTTCTTCTTCTTTTCTTCAGGCAGGAAGATTCTGGTCTTTTGGTTCATAAGGATCATCTGCCAGTCAGCCAGGTTGCTGTGGGTGACACGAACAGGCCGGGCTCTGAGGCCAAGCTGACTGTCGGCCCGCTTCGCTGCCAAGGTGATGGTGAGTGTTGTCACGGTCCAGATACATCAAGCAGGTCATCAGATGGAAAACCTGATGATCTCAGCTGCATCCAGCAGATTTGTTTTTGCCTTTTCATTTGGAAGCAGAAGCGTCTCTTGTGGTTCTCAACCTACTTCAGAGTCATCCCCCCCCACCCAACCACACACACACACACACACACACACACACACACACACACTGGCTCCACAAGCTGTGCATGTCTGCATTTAAGGACCTTTCATGATGATCTCAATCCAGTTAGCAGCCCGCTGTCGCCGACCAAACGGTCCCCCTAAAAAATCAGTCCCCCCAATGACATGGTTCACTGATTATCACCTCGTTTCTTTTTCAAACTGCACTCCACTCATCATCTATCTCAGAGACAGATATCTGAAACTTTTGTACAACAATCATTTCCACATAAATTCAACATTTTTTCATAATAAAAGGTGGTGGAAGCGATCAGAGCACCGCAGCTAAATGAGCTGCTAGCTGATCTGTTCACTGCACGTCGGACATTTCAATGCATCACGGAATTTCGAGTTTCTGCTAAAAACGGACTCATTTCTGCTTAAAACTGACTTTAGAGTGATTTAAGAAGTTTTACATTTATCATCTGATGGTTAATAATCCCATTAATCCATTTGATCGCTTTGAGTGAAGAGACTCCGTCTCAGACGTGCTGCTGTGGTCCAAAATGACGCATGCACAGATGCAAAAGGCAGATTGATTATTAGGCGCGAATCGTTCGGTCTGCGACACCGGGTCCCAGGGCCCTGAACACATGGACTATGGACTGGACTATGTGCAATATGAGAATGTTTTCCAACATTCTGCTACATTTGGCAAGCTTTTTAACACAATGTTTTACCAAATTTGCACAACCTTTTGGTTTAGCATTCTTTTTATTATTATTATTATTATTATTAGTGTGGGGGAAAACATGCAAACTCTACACACTGTGGACCAGGGGGACGCAGGTCCAGGATGTTCTTGCTGTGAGGCAACAATGCTAATCACAAACACACGATTTGCACAACATTTCGCAACATTTAGAACATTTCTGCCAAATCTTTTGCAGTGTTTTTGCAACATCTTGCTGCTTTCTGGGTTGAGCGTGCTGAGTTGAAACGGTGTGCGAATGCCTTTGAGGCTTCCTCCCACTTGGTGGGTGTGTCAGAGGATTCACCCATTCAGCACAGACACGTAAATAAACCCTGCCCTATTGAACACACAGTGCACATATTGGATTCCTGTCAAAGGCAGCCGCTGCTCCTTCACATTCGCATTAACTGCAGGCATTAGGGGGTAATGATTATTTAATTTTAACTTATTGTATGAGTTATCATTTGTGTTGATTTCCTCAAACACTTTATCTTCAGCATTTCAACATTAAATGCAGTTGTTTATTTCATCCGTGACATTCAGCACTGCTTTTCAGGATAAAGGCGGGTGACTGCAGCATCGAGAGGATTGAACATGTGTTTAAAGACGTGTCCTGCAGTGAAGACATATCAGACACCTGATTGGCTGAACACACCTGACTGAGCCCATCAGTTGTAGGCGGAGCTGGGAGAAACAAGATCAGCTTGTATTGATTTAAGAGCCTGGCGTAACGTGCCAGTCTGTGCAGCAGAGGCTTTGACAGACTGTTGTGGAATCTGGTTTTGTTTCCCGTGGTGTCGGTGACCTGACAGCACTGGCTGATCTGTGGTGTTTGCCTTCTTTGTAGCAGATGAATATATGAGAGAATAATGCAGAATGCAGGTCCCTGAGGTCTATGATGGAAAACAAACACTGTAAAGAATTCTGGACCAGTTTTCTGTCATTAGTCGCAGTGCGAACTTGTGGAACTGACAACAAAGGGCGGGACGTCTGCTGATTTTATGAATCAGTTGTCATCTCATTTCACCAAATTCGATTACAAACTATTTTGGTCAACCTTCAAAACAAAACCTCTGGTCAATGACTGAGTTCTTCTATTCCACTGACAAGTTAATGAGGACAGACGTCCTCCATGATGGGAGGGGCATCCCAGCAAGGCATATTTTACATTACAGTATTTTCCAAAGTATTATTCACAGTTTTTTTTTTGTTTGTTTTGTTTTGCTAGTTTGGGGGAGTCCTGCAACTTATACTCCAATGTGCTTTAACCATCTGGGGTCCGAGGGCATTTTTTGGACAGTTCACTCACCTGGCATAAATGTTTTATTATTGCTGTTAATAGCTCTCCCTGCATCCCACAATCAAGTTTTATGTCTCCTTTTTTTCAGGACAACCTGTGCTTTCAGAGTATATATGTTTTTGATGTGTTTTATAAGTGTAATAAAGGTTTACAATCAAAAATAGGCAAGAAAAAAATAAAGCAAAAAATAATTTTCCACACACATTTATTCAAAACATACAGCAAACTATAATAAACAACTGTTTTGACACTTTATAAAGGTAATTCGAGGTCTTATGTGAAAGACTGTACAACAAAAAGGTTCAAACAATAAACACAAACGCACATTTTGAACAATACAAGGTCTGTTAGAAAAGTATCCAACCTTTTTATTTTTTTCAAAAACCATATAGATTTGAATCGTGTGATTGCATCAGACAAGCTTGAACCTTCGTGCGGATGCATGACTTTTTTCACGCCTGTCGGTTGCGTCATTCACCTGTGAGCAGGCTTTGTGTGAGCACTGGTCCACCCTCTCGTCGTTTTTTTATTGCGAATAAATATACGCGCCACGGAACCGTTCATTACGCAGGACAGACGTGTTGGTCTCACTAATGTGCTGAAAAAGTGCTGATGTCCACGTCTTTTCACAATTCCTGTGCTAGTCAGACGACATACCGGATCAAGACAGCGTCCAGTTTAGAAATGAACGGCACATTCCACTGTTATGGGAGTTTTTGTCATGGAAAGAGGAGCAAAGCATAAAGCAACGCCGTGATGAAGCCTTCCAGGACATGTTGGGGCATGTCCAGCTCATGCACAATCAATCGGATAATCACATGACTGAAAAGCAACCGGAATCCATCTGAAATCCACCTGAAAGCCATCATGTGAGACCAACACGGAGGTGGATTTGTCCCGCGTAATGAACGGCTCTGTGGCGCGTCCCTTCGCTTTTCTTTCCATGAAAAAAACTCCTGTAACAGTGGAATGTGCCGAAAAAGTGCTGATGTCCACGACTTCTGCCTTTTTGTGAAAGTCAGACGAGGTCCCGGATCAACAAAGCCTTCACGTTGGAAATGATCTGGTTGTTTCAGCGGGGTCTGAGCATGTCGATCGGCGCTCGGAGCACGGCGCGCTCTCAGCAGTTGTGGGCTGTCCTTAAAGCGGCAGTAACACTCCTTAATCTGTGTAATCCCCATAAAATTGTCCCTGAAAGCCATATTAATTTTCCGAACGGTGTCCACCTGGAGGTCTCTCTCAGTTTCTGGAAAAAAAAATTTATGCAGCAAAGCTCCAAATCGTTCAGACATTTATTCGCAATAAAAAAACACAAAGCCTGCTCACAGGCGAATGACGCAACCGACAGGCGTGAAAAACTCACGCATGCGCACGAAGGTTCAAGCTTGTCTGATGCAATCACACATGATTCAAATCCATATGGTTTTTGAAAAAAAATAAAAAGGTCGGATACTTTTCTAACAGACCTCGTATATACAAAATGGTCTATGCGTTTTGTTGTCCATTGATATGGTAAACAGTGCTTTATGCAGAGAAAGCAACAGAGTTATCCAGTAACATTCACATGCAAACTAGTGGAGCAATCCTGATAGTTACACACTCTTTGTTTGAGCACGAGAGATTGTCATCAGAAGCTCTCCGTCTGCTCGTGCTTTGATTGATCGCTGTGCGTAATGGTGCAGGGCGCACTGAGTATGTACTAATAGTATGTACTCATTGGAGCACCCAGGGGGCTATTCAAATGGGCCAACTAGTAACATATCACTCCTGAAAACGATCTTTGGCTTTTCACGTGAGGGAAATCTGCCCTACAATTGGATTTTTGTAAAACCATGTGACGGTGAACCAATTCCGATTGGACACTCACATTGCTCACGTCATCACACAGCTTCTATGAGGAGTACAAAGATGGCCAATGGCTGGCTCGAAACTCTGCGGTGTTAACTTGTCAACAAAAAAAGTAAGTTTTGTATCTCATATCATTCAAAAGTTATTTATAATTCAGTAAAGCTTGCCCTAGAGCCTTAAAGGCCAGAAAAAACAAATCCCACATTCTTTAGTAATAATTCATTCATTTTCTATACCCACTGACTTCAATCAAGGGTTACTGGGGGCTGGAGCCTATCCCAGCAGTAATAGGACATAAATAAGGCAGGGTACACCCTGGACAGGACACTAGTCTGTCGCAGGGACACATATAGTCAGACAGACAAACACCTTCACACCTACAGCCAATTTAAAGTTTCCATTTCACCTAACCTGCATGTCTCTGAATACAGGAGGAAGCAGGAACACCTGGAGGGAACCCACGAAAACACAGGGACAACACGCAAACTCCACACAGACAGGCCCCAGGTGGGAAGCGATCCCACGGCCTTCTTGGTGTGAAGCAACAGTCCTAACCACTGGGCCACCATGCTGCTATAATAACAATAATAATAATAACTACTTATATAGGACTTTCCTCTGTAATCAATGCACTAAATAAATTCTAAAAAAAGAAAAAGGGAATGTACTCACGTTTTTATTGTCATGTTTCCAACATGGGACAGCAATCCACGTTCTTCTGCATCAAATAACATCCAATATGTTGTCCACACATTTGTTCATCTTGTTTCTTTAATGTAAAAGTCCTTATATTAAGTAACAGCACAGACTGTGGTGTGCACGCGCGTGCCACTAAGTTCCTAAGTTGTTAAACTCACACTCCAAGAAACGTTTGTTAAAAAATGAATTCCACATACAGAAAAAAGATACAACTTATTCTTCAATGCAACATGTATGTTTTTTTTTTATGCCCCGCGCAGTGCTTCCGCTGCAAGGTGGGGCATATAGCATCCGGGTTGTCCGTCCGTCCATCCTTCCATCAGTTCGGCTGTCCGTCCATCCGTCTGTCCATAATTCGTTCGCCGCAATGTAGCTTGGCACCTATTGCTCACAAAAACTTCATATTTGGTGGGTACATGCCTTGGAGGAGTACTTTGCATGGGTTTGAACGCCGATGACCTTGACCTCCGTTTCAAGGTCACCAGTGGTTGCATTTGTTTTGAAGGCTGCCGACCGTGACTGGCTTTTTATGGTCACTGTTTGTCACATCATCCAAATAAATATTATGCCAATCTTCAGTTTTTTTCATTGTATATCCCAGTTTACATCAACACATAAGGTTCAACCAAATACCCATCCCATACAAGTACATATTACTGCACTTTGCATGGAAAATAATACTGCGTGCGGGGCATTTCATGATGAATGTCTCTAATGTCAGCTTCAGTTGGGCATTTTTATACTCTAGAAAATACAGTAATTGTGTGTGAGTCATGAAAATTCCTTTTCACATGCACAATAAGTGAAGTGATGAAATACAGGTATGGACAATTGTAGTTTTAAAATGCAAACCAACAGGTAGATTTTTTTTTGCGTGGACACGAGGTATGTGCCGTCACTCTCAATCAAACAGTCGTAATGTGGAGCAGCTTGTTCCTTTGAGTCGGGACTGAGGAACAGACGAAGAGCCCGAGGCTGGCAAAGTGTTCTGATTAAAGGATAACTTAAAGGTCAGCGGCATGAAGATCTAAGTCACACCGAGAGTTAAAATTAGCAGGTTGATCTTAAGAAGAACTTCAAACCTAAAAGGTGCGCTGTGCGTGCTGGTGTGAGTGTTCGGCCTGAGCTGTGGGTATGAAAGGAATTTTGCCATGAAACCAGAAGCGCTGCCTTTGAAAAGCCTGAACTAAAGAGGAAATATGCACATTAATGACCCTCAGTGAGAGACTTCATTTGACAAATAATTCTCAGGCGGTTGTAGCAGCTTGACTGCGTAACCTTTGAGAGCTTCTCATCTCAGGTTGAATCAAAAGAAACACTTGTTGGTGCTTTCATCAAAATTCCTGTCTTCATGTTGTAGGCAGGTTTTCGATGGGACAGTTTTGTGTTTGATGTGTAACTCTTGAACAAACATTTAATGTTTAAAAACCACGTGTTTGAAATATTTTTTTTTTTTAATATGGCAAAAAGCTTTCAGTGGAAGAATTCAGACACAAACCGCTCACAAGAAAACGCGCTGCGCTATGTGGTGCCATTTGAAGTCGCAGCGAGGTGTGAAGCCGTGCTGCTGCTGTTTGAAATATTAACATGTTGCTAAAAACAGGTCAGCTAATCCTGCACGCACAAGTGTATCAAACCTTCTTTGAGGTTTAAATTAAATGGAATGTCTGTCTTCTGTGCAGGGAGTCCAAAGAAGGTTGTTCTTGGCCCTCAGCAGAGATGTCTCCTGTGTTATTAATCAGTCCAAAAATCAGACAGGAAAGCTTCCAACATGCAATTAAGAGTGAATAAATTAGCTTTGAAAATATGGCATTCTCAGTAATATAACAAGCCTGGGCTAGACGGGAACATTGTTAAAAGTAAACTTGCGACTAATAACCTTCTGTGCATAAGATGCACAACAAGCCATAGGTTCCTGAATGTACAGTACACTGGTTCCTCCCTTCTGAAGGTCAGTTTTCAGGAATTTGGGGTGTGTTGTAAAAAAAATGAGATCTATCCTGGTCTTCAAGCCAAGTCAGTGCTAGCTGTGTTTAACACGCTGTGTTATGTTGATGTGATATGAGATGTACGGTGAATTTTTAAACTGTCAGCGGTGTAGAGCGTGAGGTTCAGTGGAATAAGGAGCTGTGCTTCCAACATGTAGCCCTTCATACTATCTGTCCTTGGCCATGAACCTCCATCTGTGTCTTTCAGTGAAGTTTAGGGCTTGTGGCCGGCGATCACCTTTGTTTTTCCTGTTTTTCTTGTTGTTTAATGCTGACAAATTATACAGTATTTCTTGTCTTTCTGATGTCTGATTGTTTGTTTTCTCTAAGGTGCAGCTCCATCCAGAGATGGGTGTGGTATTTGTGCTGCAGACCCTCCTGTCCCGTGCACCAACAGCATTTCCTGTATATTCATTTTTGTGAATTGTTCTGTAATTTATGTCTGTAGCATGGCCCAAGCAGAGGGTCACCCCTTTGAGTCTGGTCTGCTTGAGGTTTCTTCCTCAGAGGGAGTTTTTCCTTACCACTGTTGCTCTGGGGGTTAGTAAGGTTAGACCTTACTTGTGTGAAGCGCCTTGAGGCAACTCTGTTGTGATTTGGCGCTATATAAATGAAAATAAATTGAAATTGATGTTGTGAAAGTGTAGTGACACGGACCCACAACAGGGGGCGTAAATGAACGGACAATAGGAATTAAATTTGAACACTTTACTGTTGTGAATGCCACAACCAAACACAGCAGATTATAGAATAAATACAAAGTCAATGGATAAAGGTGTCGTGTGGGCAGGCTCGACGATAGGAGACGTCCGTCTAGAGAAGAAGCGGAACCACACGATTTCCTCCGCCACCGAACCCGAAGGATACTGGAGCCGCCAGGTCCCGAGTCCCTCAGGTGGCCACCGTCTCCGCGTGTCGGATCTGGTACTGCTGGCGAAGAGCAAAGACAGTCAAGTGTGGGTGTGTGTACACCCAGTAACAACAACGGTGGGAATTCCACCTCCACCTCAAATCACACACTTGTGCAGCTCCTGTTTAACCACTTATCTGGTTGGGGTGTGAGGCGAAGCCGTCGCTAATCACACCAAACGCCAATCCAGCAGATAAGGAAACACCACAGGAAAACGGCTGCAAAAAGAGCTCAGATTATTTCTTAATGTAAGTCAGCAGAGAAGTTACCTCCGTAGAAGAACGATATCTCGGCGACGTGGTGGAGGTGTCATCCTGCTTTTATCCGGGGTGAGTGCAGATGATCGGTGACAGCCATCATAGTTGATGAGTGACAGCTGTCACCTCGGCTGTTCCTGTGAGGCGGCAGTGCCCTCTCGTGCCTGAAGCGCGCACTTCAGGCAGAGCGCCCTCTGGTGGTGGGCCAGCAGTACCTCCTCTTCTGGCGGCCCACACAACAATTGAAAAAAATCTGCATCCTCTCAATGTTATGGTTGACGCAGAATGTGGGTGGACCGGGTGTGGCGATGTGAATTTGATCTCTGCTCTCTTCCACAGCATGTCTTTTTCCTGATTCTCTCCCCTCAGCCCCAAATAGTCCCAGCAGAAGACTGCCCCTCCCTGAGCCTGGTTCTGCTGGAGGTTTCTTCCTGTTAAAAGGGAGTTTTTCCTTCCCACTGTCGCCAAGTGCTTGCTCACAGGGCGTCGTTTTGACCGTTGGGGTTTTTCTGTAATTATTGTATGGCTTTTGCCTTACAGTATAAAGCGCCTTGGGGCAACTGTGTTGTGATTTGGCGCTATATAAATAAAATTGATTTGATTTGAATGGAAGCAGGAGTTTCAGGAAGAGAAACACCAAAAATACAAAACATGAAAAAACTGATGAGGCCTAGATGTCTGTATCACAATGGAGACTGAAAGATGTGGCAGCATATGGATGTCTGAACCTTGGTTAAATCCTGCAGAGGCTTGACTGCAGATTGGTTGCAGGTGAGCAGACGCAGCAGCTGCAGAGGATCAGATGGGCAGGGCGGAGGAGGGAACAGAGAGTCCCCGCCCAGCAACACAAAGATGGACTTAAACAAACACGACGCACCAGGGAGGGAAAATGACAAGACACGCAAAGAAAAGGGAAGAAAAGCCTGAACCCGTTGGGGTCCAATCAGCAGAACGTAACCCACAATCAACTGGCGTCTCCCGTGTCCCAATTCAGCAGCTGCACACTTCAATCGTTGGCCTGGGCTGTCCCATCTCAAAGGCAGGAAGATGGGACACAGCTTGGAAAGCTGCCGATGTGTGCAGCCTTCTTTCCTCTGGAAAGAAGGACACAACAGGTGTCCTTCAGCATGTCCAAACAATCCCAAAAGTCATTGCACTTTTTTTGTCAAAACAATTTTTAACTTATTTTCTTATTTATTTTTTGTTTTTAAAAAGACAAAAGGACACTTTGGGGCTTCAAATGTACACTTGCAAATAAGTAATATTCATCAGAAAAGTAAAAATAACTACCGAAAAATTATTTCTAATCTACGGGTTATGCCCACCGCTAGCTTGTCGCCTGCAGCTGTCATGGTTAACATAATGATGCTCTGTGGGCCAGACGGTCTCTTTTCAGCACAGTTTAGTCCTCCTCTGTGTCTGATGGGCTGACGTCTGAAGAGTTTTGTGGGACACATCCCCATAGAAGGGTGCAGACCCTGAATTGGGACACATATAGACTTCATGCTTTGGAATCTGGGGATAACCGACGACACCGATGGGCCTCACGACCTGTTTAGGGCTTCATTTTATTGCTCTATCAGCTAGACTAGATTAGATTAGATAGAACTGTATTGATCCCCTGGGAAGACTCCTCAGGGAAAATAAGGTTCCAGCAGCATTGTATAGCAGCACACAGGGTAAGAAGCACACACAGCATCAAAACATGTAGCTCATATTTTGCAAAAGTTTAAATTAAATTAGTTTTGCAAAAAATTGTTGCTGCTGTCCATAGATGTGTTGTACACAAGTTACCGTATTTTCTATAGTATAAATCACACCTGTTAAAAGAGAAATGCTTCTTGAAGAGGAACAACCCATAATACAGTATGTTGCACTGGAGTATAAGTCACACCTTTTTTCTGCTCTTTAACTTGGTATTTTTGTGTATTGTTCTAATATACCCTTTATTATAGGCAATTATTTTTTATTATTAAAGGATTATTTACGGACTGTAAGGTCTCTACAAGGAAATATCTGCCCGAAAATTGTCAATGCGAAAAACATGGAAAAACATATTTTGTTTAGTGCCTTGGTTTCTGGGAAAGTCTGATATAAATACTCATTACAGTTATTCTTATTAACAAAATATGTGTGATATTTTGCTGTATAAGTCACACTGGAGTATAAGTCGCAGTGTTTCACAAACTAGTAAATAAAATAAAGTAGTTCACAGGTATATTTATACCATTTCAGTATGACAGTACTGTAGATGTTTCTGGGAACCAGATATCCGATGTCATCCACCCTTTTCTTTATCTGTACACCATCATGTGGTTTTAGGATTGAACTGGTTTAAAACTAATCAGTCCCGTTTTTAAGTTATAAAGTACATCCATCAACTGTTTCAGAAGACCATAACAGGTCAGTTTAACATAAAAATATTAAATATTACTCACAGACATATACTCTTCAGGGTTTTAGCGGGAAAAAAAATTAGGATAAAGCGAAATAAAATCCACGAATCGTAAATCGAAGCACTGCTTCAACCTGCGAATCACTGCTTTGATTGGTTCAAGGTTCAAAGCAAAGCCGCGCTGTAGAAAAGTTGCTTACAGACCTTCAGCAGGTCTGTAATCAATGTAGAGAAATTATCATTTTCCTGACAACAGTCCTCAAGTGCGCAACTGCAAAAAAAGCCTACCGGACATGACTCATGACAAATCGGCCTGACTTCATTGCAGTCACTAGTAATTAGTGGTGTCTCTGGGTGAAAACATGACTTTTTTTCGTGTGTGTGTGTGTGTGTGTGTGTGTGTGTGTGTGTGTTTGTATCGAGTAACGGCATGCCGCATAGAAAATGTATCGGAGTAGAAGTATGCAATTAAGGTCGGAAATGTAGTGAAGTAAAAGTGAAAGTAAGCCGAATTAAAAAAAACTCAAGTAAAGTACAAAGTCTCCCAAAACGTACTTAAGTACAGTAGTGAAGTATTTTTACTTCGTTACTATACAACACTGAAAAGGGTTGGCTGGGACAGTAACCTACGATGGACTGGTGTCCCATCCAGGGGAAGACAGACTCTGATCCACTTCACTCTGCGGTATGCAGGAATAAGGACATCTTCTTAGGACTTCTTCTCCTTCCTGAATATTAGTGACAGTTGTGTTCAGACTCATCTTCATAATGATGGACAAATTACAAAATATTGATAAATGGCTGTTTAAAAAGCAAACTATGATGCATTACTGCTGGTACACGAGTATATTTAGGGTTCGACATGTCTTTGGTCCCAAATCTGGGATCAGTGTTCTCTGATGGTGTAGGTTGCAATCCCGATTCCCAGCTCCAGGTTTCCCAATATCAGGTGGACAATCACAAACAACCACAAAAAAAACAAAAAAAAAAATACCCATATACCTTTGATGGTATTGAAAATGTGGCCAGTTTTCCAGCCCTGCTTCCCAGTGATGAAACAATGGCTCTTACAATGTACATTTTGAAATCTTTAACTCGCCTTTTTAAAGTATTGGAGCTCTTTTGATTATAGTAATGTTATGCTGATGGTTTGAACACATCTTTAATTAAAAACTATACAGAAAAAAACTGCTTTGTGAATAATAAGCTCCAGTTTGTGACATTGCTTTTGCACTTGACAATGAAAGTCGTACATTGTTCATACTTGAATTAGATAAACTGGTGGTGTGAGTGTGTGTGTGTGTGTGGGGGGGGGGGGGTCTCCCTGGTCTCTTTATGCTTCAGAAAAAATTTTTTTGTGTGAGATGGTGTTGTGTAATTGTGTATTGTATTTTTGTAGCCAGATAAAGAGCTCTTTTGCTGCTGTTCCTTCAGAACATTTCATCATCTCAACATTTAATTCTTTTCTCTCTAATCACTGTAATTCTAGTTGTTATAGATGTAAGAGCTGCAGACGTGTGTGCCCACTGAGCACCAGCCTATTTTTTTCCGTTTTGCTTTTCTGGTCATAGAATTGGCGACTTTACCATATTGATTCTCGTGCTTTCTGAGGGGCTGCAGCCATCAGTACTTACAGGCAAACATTCAGAGCAGATTTCACTGCATTTTATTGTAATTTGCTGTGATTCCAGGAGTTGCTGAGTGGCTCAACTAAAATGTGCAAATTGTACATATATAGTAGTTCTCCAGCAAGTTGCAATGCCAGTATTTCAGCAATTAATTCAACAAATACTTCTACCAGTTATGTCGGTATAACCAATTGTCTCACAAATTCATATGTTCATTTTCTATACCCGCTTACTTCAATCAAACATCATTGGAGGGGGGCTGGAGCCTATCCCAGCAGTCATAGGGAGCAAGGTGGGGTACACCCTGGACAGGACAACAGACTTCTTCCACACAGAGAAAGACAAAATCATTCACACGCATGCACACCCACAGTCAATTTAGAGTCTATAAGGTGAATTAGTTGTTGAACTTCAGACATCACATCTTCCTAGACGGGCCTAGCTGATCTATTTTGTGGGGAGGGTTGCCACAGTTACTGATGGTAGATAACAGCCCAATCATAGGTGGCCATACTCGCATACAGTGCATTCGGAAAGTATTCACCGCACTTCACTTTTCCCATATTTTGTTATGTTACAGCCTTATTCCAAAATAATACCAAAAAAGAGTAAATTGATTTGTTCACTCAAAATTCTACACACAATACCCCATAACGGCAACATAAAAAAAGGCTTTTTTTTTATGTTTGCAAATTTAATAAAAATATTTAAAGAATAAGAAATAAAACAAGAAAAATAAGAAATCAAAACAAATAAAATAAAAACCTAAGAAATCACATGTACATAATTATTTACAGCCTTTTCTCAATACTTTGTTGATGCACCTTTGGCAACACTTACAGCCTCAAGTCTCCTTGAATATGATGTCACAAGCTTGGTGCACCTGTCTTTGGGCAGTTTGGTCCATTCCTCTTTGCAGGCTCTCAGGCTCCATCAGGTTGGATGGGGAGCATCAATGCACAACTATTTTCAGATCTCTCCAGAGATGTTCAGTAGGATTCAGGTCTGGGCTTTTGCTGGACCACTCAAGGACATTCACAGAACAATATGCATCAGGAGGAATAAGCAGTCATAAACAGATGAGTTTTGAGTTGTGATTTGAAAAGGGGAAATTAATCAGTGATTCTGATTTGAAATGCTAATGAATTCCAGAGACAGGGAGCAGAGCGGCTGAATGTTCTGCTCCCCATGGTAGAAGAAGAGCATTTGACGGAGCAGGAGAGAGTGGGAACATGGAGGAGATTGGACAGATATGGCTGTCTGACTATAGTCCTTTTTAAATTCTCAAGGTCGGTCAGCTGGGCATTTAACCTTGAGGTGCGAGTTTTGTCAGTGAAAATATCGCCGAGCTCACTACAAATACATGTAATCTGGTCACTTTTCAAAGGGGTCAGACTCGTCAATAAAGCCGATTTTATGTACATTGAGTCATTTCAGGCCAGTTTGGTGTATAAATCTCATTGTTCCAGGTAATGAGAGCTGTCAGCTGGTTGTTAGAAGCAAGTTAGAGATAATAAACCGGCTGATTTCAATAGAACAGCATAAAGGCCGAGCGTGTTTTCACCGAGCAGCCAGTCACGGAAGCACGAATTCTCGCCTTCGGATTGGCCACTTTGCCAAAATGACGTAGCACCAACCTCAAGAATACCACAGATTCACTGTGCTAAAACAAAATATTTAAAAAAAAAAAGTAATGTTCTTACATAATAACATTGCCTAATCATATAAAAAAAATATTGTCATGTTATGTGACATACAGAAAAAATCTTTAAAACCAACAAAAAAAATTTAAATAAACAAAAAACTAAAATAACCCCTTTTGATAAACGTGTGCTAGTTTTTTATTAGCCTGTGGTCGATGCTTTCTGTGTGCGCCCATGAGCGTGCAGAAGAGCTCAAACATGGTCAGTATTGAAAGATGGTAGGTGTCTGATGTTAAAATTACAGCTGTGTGAGGTGTAAACTAAGAATGACACTTACACAGTGTTGTGCCCTCATTTGTGTCGGGTGAAAGATAAATCAAATCAGCTAGCTTAACAAGTTAGCATGTAGCTGATGACAAAGCAAAATTTGTTAAGCTTCTTTGCAAGTAAATAATGTAGTGATAATGTGTTTATTAGCTAGTGTTAAGCTCCTGTAGAGGTTGTGGTTTTGCTAAAACTGAATCCTACAGTCATGATGTTAAACATGTATGATGATTATCTCCAAAATGACAAAAATAACAAAGCTTAATTAAATGAAGCTTATTACAGCTGATATAGCTGTTGTTTTGAGGAAAATAAGCGTTTGAACACCCTGCGATTTTGCAAGTTCTCCCACTTAGAAATCATGGAGGGGTCTGAAATTTTCATCTTAGGTGCATGTCCACTGTGAGAGACATAATCTAAAACAAATCCGGAAATCACAATGTATGATTTTTTTTAATAATTTATTTGTATGTTACTGCTGCAAATAAGTATTTGAACACCTACCAACCAACAAGAATTCTGGCTCACACACACCTGTTAATTTTTCCTTTAAGAAGCCCTCTTATTCTGCACTCTTTACCTGTATTAATTGCACCTGTTTGAACTTGTTACCTGTATAAAAGACACCTGTTCACACACTCAATCAATCAGACTCCAACTTGTCCACCATAGCCAAGACCAAAGAGCTGTCTAAAGACACCAGGGACAAAACTGTAGACCTGCATAAGGCTGGGATGGACTACAGGACAACAGGCAAGCAGCTTGGTAGAAGACAACAACTGTTATGATTATTTATTAGAAAGTGGAAGAAACACAAGATGACTGTCAGTCTCCCTTGGTCTGGGATTCCATGCAAGATTTCACTTTGTGGGGTAAGGATGATTCTGAGAAAGCTCAGAACTACACTGGTGGACCTGGTCAATGACCTGAAGAGAGCTGGGACCACAGTCACAAAGATTACATTAGTAACACATGATGCTGTCATGGTTTAAAATCCTGCAGGGCAGCAAGGTCCCCCTGCTCAAGCCAGCACATGTCCAGGCCTGTTTGAAGTTCACCAGTGACCATCTGGATGATCCAGAGGAGGCATGGGAGAAGGCCATGTGGTCAGATGAGACCAGATTAGAGGTTTTTGGAATCGACTCCACTTACCATGTTTAGAGGATGAGAACAACCCCAAGAAAACCATCCCAACCATGAAGGATGGGGGTGGAAACATCATACTCTGGGGGTGCTCTTCTGCAAAGGGGACAGGACGACTGCACCGTATTGAAGGGAGGATGGATGGGGTCATGTATTGCCAGATTTTGGCAAACAACCTCCTTCCCTCAGTAAGAGCATTAAAGATGGGTCATGGCTGGATCTTCCAGCATGACAATGACCCCAAACACACAGCCAGGGCAACTAAGGAGGGGCTCCGTAAGAAGCATTTCAAGGTCCTGGAGTGGCCTGGCCAGTCTCCAGACCTGAACTCAATAGAAAATCTTTGGAGGGAGCTGAAACTCCAAACCTGAAAGATTTGGAGAAGATCTGTATGGAGGAGTGGACCAAAATCCCTGCTGCAGTGTTGAAAACTTGGTCAAGAACTACAGGAAACGTCTGACCTCTGTAATGGCAGACAAATGTTTCTGTACCAATTGTTAAGCTCTGTTTTTCTAGGGGGTCAAATACTTATTTTATGCAATAAAATGCAAATTAATTATTTAAAAATCATACAATGTGATTTTCTGGATTTTTTTTTTTTTTTTTTTTTTTTTTTAAGATTATGTCTCTCACAGTGGACATTCACCTAGGATGAAAATTTCTGACCCCTCCATGATTTCTAAGTTGGAGAACTTGCAAAATCGCAGGGTGTTCAAATACTTATTTTCCTCACTGTAATATGCCATCATTTACAGTAATTAAATGCATCAAATTCCATAAAAACTGGTGAAATAAATTGTGATAGCTGCTGACTTTCTATTACACAAATCATTCAGACGGTTGCTAGTACTGGCCAGAAAATGTGAACGAGTGTGATTTGCTTTATTTCTTTGAAAATTGGGTAAAAATTCTCATCTTGAAAACTATCCAGAGATTAATTCAAATTTTCTCTGCTTCCCTCATCATCTCCTTTTTTTTTTTTCTGTCTCTGAATTCAAAGTAGATGAACGCAGCATAGTTCAGAAATGATGCCGGGATTTGCTTCCTTCCACAGATTTCTTTGAGGGAAATAATGTCCCGTGGAGAGGAAAAGCAAGCATGGTTTTTAATCTTCAGTGCCAGGCAGGATGATCAGAGAGATAAAAATGCTTCATGTGTTATTTATTCTTTCTCCATTTTTCTACTTAAAAGGAGTAGACAAATGTTGGTGTGGAACTGTGGTCTGATTTCACCGTCAGCGATGTGTCCGTTCTGTTTGTTGGACAGATTTGATGTGTTATGGAGTTTAAGATGATTTACTCCTATTATGTAAAAAGGTCAATCTGCATCTGGGTCTGCAGGAAACTCCCAACAAAGAATTTGTGCTTTGTCCACTGTGAAAATTACAGAGTAAAGACTTAACCATAAACCTGCAGTATTGGGGGACACACATTAGCACTTCACTAATCTGCAAATGGCAGCATGAACTCCTCAATCCATCAGCCAGTTCAGCCTGTGGGTCAGTTAGTTTAAAGTCTTCAACAAACTGTGTAAAGTGTCTTGAGAGAGTTGGTTAACCAACAACAGTTAATAAATATTGTTTAAGTCAACTAGTCATTTGACTAAATGGAAACTGTGGACTTGTTTCATCTTAAAATTGGAGGTTTCTTTGTTTTCTTAAAGAAAAAAGTAAATGAAGAAAATCTTTTGTAGTAGAAGGAGAGTCTTAATCTGATTTTAAACTTAATCTTTTTTGACATTGCAAAAGAACTGTCTTGTTCATGGACACAGGTGGGTAGCACATACCTCGGTATACAAATTGGTAGCCCAACCCCTATCCCAATGACCTACCAAGAAAGAAAGAAAGAGGGAAGATGTGTCCTTGAAGACTGGAAAATTGTGAAGGATTAAGTGATGATGAAAGTCGTCATTACTTGCAGCCCAAGTTACAAACCATTAATGACATATGTTGACTATCTTCTAGCCGACAGTCTGCTTGGCTCTGACCTGGTTCTGTCCAGGGTGCAGATCATGACTGAGAACCTGCCCTCGTTTCTCACTGGTGTTCCACTCAATATGGTCCCACCATCAACAATCTGGTGCCACTATCGGTAATGTCTCTTCATCACAGAGTGTTGACATACAAACAAATGATGATTTAATGACCCATGACATCACATCTGTGTGTGTGTTTCTACCGTGTACCTTTATGCCAGGGACAATTACCGAAGATAGATCCTTCTGTCATTTGGGAGGGACCATATTCTCTTTGTCTTCCTTGATTGTGAGAGATGGACGGAGGCAAAGAGAAGCTTATTCTCTCTTATAGCTGATATGTTTGCCATGGAGCTGCCCAACACACCGGAGCGTACATTATACATTGGCCCATTAAGGCATATTAAATGAATATTAAAAATTCCACACGTGAGTGGGTCGTCTGGTGTGATGGATGTTTCTCATACAGTGCGTGGAGTTTGGTCTCACGAAGAGAAATGATAATTGGCCGCCATATAATGGGCTTTCATTGGCAAATGACTAATATCTTTGAGAGTCTGAGAAAGTTTTTGTAAGGACGGATGCGTGTGTGCACGTATCCGTGTGTGTTCATGCTCTGGCATTAATGAAGCCCATTTCCATGTTTACTTTCATGGTATCCTGTACAGACACACAGACAGAGAAAAATCAGGCCCATTTATTGATGTTGAAAAGGTTTGGACTTTTTAATGAAAAAGTCTAATTTTATGTTATTTGCTGGCAATAAAAAATGTAATCATGGTGTAATGAAAATTTGCATTGATAATGAAATAATATCAAGGGTCTCATCTATATGTTTTTTGGGTGTGTGGATAGATGAGAAACTGTCTTGGAGAGAACATATTGATCATGTTTGTAAAAAAAAAAAAATAACCAAGTCAGTAGGAATCATAAGCAAAATAAGATATTTAATACATCACAAATGTATTTTAACATTATATTATAGTTTAATTTATCCATATTTAAGTTATTGTAATATTGTTATTTCTACCTGGTTCTTTTTATGTAAAATTCTGTCCCTTACCAGAAACCAAACCATTGTATTCCTCATTTTGAGTTTATTCAATGTCACGTTAGAAACCAGGCCTGGGACCCTCACAGACTGTGTCCATCTTGTGAAAGGCCCCTAAAATGAGTCATACAACACTTTTTATACCTTGTGGGTGTTAACGTGGGTGTGGTTTAGTCTCACATTTCTAATGTTACTGGCTCTCACCAACAGGGGGAGCTCTCCCTGTATCTGAAACTTGGACAGATGATAGAGTAAAACTTAACATATTTCTCAGAACTTCCAAACAAGTAACACAAATACTTAATAGCTAACATAAAACAAAGAATTAGCACAGATATTATCTAACAATATTGTATGGGGAAGTACCTTTGCAACTTATATAAACAAAATATTTCTTATACAGAAAAAATTTGCTCAAACAGCTACTCGTTCGAAACCTTGTACTCCAAGTGCACCTCTGTTTTTTTAAATTGCAGCTCTTAAATATTTTCCATATAAATATTTTCTTGACTTGTACGTTAGTTTTCACAGCTCTCTATGACATTAAGTGGCCTTCCTTCATTAAATATTATTTTATGCATAACCATCAAATTCATAATTATCCAACCAGGCAGGCTGCACATTTGCATTTACCTTTGCAGAGAGCGACTTATCAGCATCACGTCAGATATCATGGCGTTAAATCTTGCAATGATAATGTACGTCTTGTAAATCCATCTACCATCTTATATACGTATAAAAGTGGACTAAAAGCGAAGATCCTGCAGGAGTACTTACAACGATTTGTTTTAATCTGGAAAAAATGTTGTAATTCTGTTGTATTCTGTTATGTTTGCTTTGTTTGGGAGTGGATTCTCTATAAGCCTTTTTGGCTTCCACCACTCCCTTGCACATTACTTATATTGCATTTTTTTTTTCCTCTCTCCCTCTCTCTTTTGTTGTTTTATGTATATACATTATTTTGTATGAGCTATTTTGTGCTAAATAAACACATCAAAATCAGTCAAATCAATGGATGACAATGAAAACAAATGAAGCAAAGCTGTTATTCTGGAATAATGCATGGTTGTTTTTACAAGTGACTGAGTGAAAATAGTAACTTAAAATTAATTCATTGCTTAACACCCCTCACTATTGCTGCCTTTGCAGTTGGCATTTTTGTAATGTTTTGAAGATAAAACATCGTACCAGTCATCAGAATTACTGTCGTCTGCAGCGGAGGACTGTCGGTGACGAAGTGGTACTGGGTCATTTTTCAATGGTGACGTCACGGACAGTATGTTACAGCACTGTATTAACACAGGAAACCAGCATGAAACTTAAACATTCACACTGAGATACTCTGCAGATTTTGGCCACTATTTTTCAAGCTGGCCACCAAATTTCCATTTTCCCCATATTTCTGAAGATCACTGGTGGATTTGAGTGAATACTGGATTTGTTCATATTTTTTTTAATTCCTAAATTTGATTTTGCCATTAATTATCCCTCACGAGACCTTTTTCGTGAATCTACAATCATTAAATTGTGTGAATATTCATATGGTATAGCATTTGTAGCATAAATTAACATTTAATTTTCACTAGCTGGACAGGTACAAAATCATTTTATGTGCCTTAATAAACTATATTAATAGTGGTGTTAAAACAAGTACACATTTTCATTTTAACATGACAAGCCTTATTCATCATTTATTATCACATTAAAATAAAATGTAATACAATAAATTTAGTGGGTGGAAACTTGTGATATCCATATCAGCTAATTTCGTGTAGTATAACGACAATTATACTAAAAAGTCTGCATGTTTAATTTGCAAAATCTATATTTAACTTTTCTCTCTCTGTCACACACACACACACACACACACACACAAAACAGCATTCCAAAAATCGGATGCTCACATGGTATTTTTTAAAACTTAGTTATGAAAAATTTGGTGGTAATTCAAAAATGTTTTTTTTTTTATTTAATTTTTTTTTTTTTTTTTACACAAATTGGTAAATTTTCCTAATTGGTAAATAATAAAAGGACTGCATGACTGTCGTGGTTTCCCATATCTGCTCAGACACTTATAGTGCTTTACAATGATGCCTTACATTAAATAAAGTTTAAATAAATATATCAAAATTTCACCAAACACACACACAAACACAAATATATCAGCATGCTGCTATGCAAATCACTCAGCTGTACATGGGGAGCAGTTTGGGGATTAAGGCCAAGTTCTGCTGTACTATTAATTTAAGAGAAAAAATGAAATGAACTTTGACTTGAAAGAGTACAATGGAATGACTATTCAAGTTGGAATTGCTTGTTGGAGCCTCAGACGAGGTCGCTGATCTGATATCACAGAAATATGGCGGAGGAATAACGTTTTTGTTCATTGTGACATGTATGGAGTGTTTTATGCTATAAATGTATCTGAGGAGTACCGACGTGACTTGTGGACCTTGGTGTTGCTCTCAGTACAGTGGTGCATCGCAAACACTTCCACAACAGAGAATGAAAATATCACAGAAAAGAGCTCAAAGTTCTTTACCAGAGCAGATGCACTGGGACGCGTTTAGATCGAATGTCCGGAATACAGACTCAGAATTGACAACATAACAAAACGCAACAAAGCGTTCAAGGGCTCCTTAGTAAGTTGCCTGTTTGATGGGGAATTGAACCATGAATCCTCTGGTCCCATGCCCACCTCTCAAACCTCCAGGACACCACCTCAGACCCATATGTAGGGGGAGGTGGGCTGCCAATATCTAGACCTGGGTTTGATTCCGAGTCGTGCTTTTGAACTGTAAATGGAAGTAACCTGTGATGGACAGGTACCCTGTCCAGGTGGAGTTGCAGACTTTCACCTGCTTCACACTATGGTATCCAGTAATAAGCACCTTTGTAGGCCTTCTTTGGCATCCAGTGCAGCAGATAACTGAAACAATCTTTCAAATGGTGATACAAACACCAAATTTGGCACACATGTTCTTTAAACATTACTCTTTTGAGAAAGCAGACTATCCACAAATCTAACGTACCTCAGGATGTGTGCTGACGAGCGTGAGACCTCACCCCCTCCTCTTTCACAGACCGTGCATCAAACCCTGGACGTTCTCTGCATCCACTGATGATGAGATGGCTCCCGAGACGACGATCTCACCCGTCTGGTCACAAGGTCGAGTCTCTGGCAAATACACACTGTATACTCCAGTCTTAAATGCCACCATGTTCCAATCCATATAGATGCACCACAGCTGTGAGTCCTGACGAGCCGCAGGTGATCAGGGTGAGGTCCTGATAACCTCAGCTACACAGCCACTCAGTCCCAAATGCAAGCCACCTGGAAGGAAAACCAAAAGACAGAAACAAAAAGGCAGCCAGGCCCCCCAGCCATACAACACCTACGAGCATCAGTGTAGCCAAGGAGACAGTAGCTAGTCTCAGAAACGTATTTCTACTGCAATGAAAGGACGTCTCGGGGCAGCAGTCCTTGTTAGGCAATACAAGGCAGGTAAGGACAAAGGTTGTAGCATCCAGTCCCTGTTTTCTTACAATACGTCACCATTTCTGGCTTCTTCCAGAGAGCTACTTCTTAACAAGCACCCTGTAAACACAGCTTTGACCTTCCACCTCATTTGACAAAGTCAATCTGTTGGATAAAACAAAGTAAACAGCTGCTGACCCCCAGATTAGACCTCAGGGACACAGGTTTAAAACGAATCCAGTCCACTGAACTGTAGAGGCCGGACACGAGGAGCAACACGCTGTCCCGTGATGTTTGGCTGTGGTAGCCAAACAGATGATTCATGTGGTTATGTTTGACCAGATGGGTTATGTGCATGTATCAGCAGATGGTAACGATGACTGACTTCACTGTCTCAAGTCATTAACGCCAACATCTAAAAATTCATATTCATGTACACAGTTAGCTTCAGGCAAAATTGGCTACACTTAGTGGAACAAGAGTTCATTTTAATAAGCTCTCGCGAACACAAAGTCACACATACCGTACGCACGCACGATGTGAAGTGTAATATTACAGCGGCTCGCTGACATTTGTCGTCTCCGGCCTGTTAGAGCACTTACTACTCTGTTACTTGGAGCAAACGCTCCTCTGTCTCATTTAACTTTTCCCACTTTTCGACTTCTTCAACTCCCTTCAGGTTGAAAGATGCTGCGAGAGGTTTAATTAAACGAGTTAAAAATAGTCACAGCTCACAACAAAGGCACAGTGGCGCCCACATCCAAAAGGTGTTTGCACCTGACGCGCAAAAACATCCCCGCAGCGATGCCGGGGTGTCATTTTTCAAAGCACAACACTTGAACCTGTATAATTCTCCAAGGTGCAAAACTCTGAAGCGTCACAAATACATTTTCTTCCTCATTTTTGTATTTCCGTGGAGAACTGCGTTCCATCTCAGGTGTCTGTGGTGTCTGGGTTTGTGGCCTGGGTGCAGATTATGTATTATGCTAAGTGTTAGAATTTTCAAGTAATTACTTTGTGTGTGAGACTTTATCAGCTTCACTTTCTAATAACATTTCATGTATTATACTTTTAGAACCTCACCTTCAGAGCTCTGAATTATATAAGTGCAGAAGGAAACAAATTCAGCAACGATTGGGAAATTAGATCAGTTAACATTTTTTGTCTTCTGTACACCAGCTGTAGCGTAAAATGTATTAGACATTTATTTGTAACACTGTGGGAAATGTGAATGATTAATCACTGTTAGTTATTTTTTCATTGTACCTTCAGTGTTTTTGATGGTTTTAGTTTTTTTCGGTGTTAGTTCAACAGAAATGACCGATGGCCTCATTGTTTATACATTGCTATTTGCCAGTGTAAATCATGTAGATTTTTTTTTTCATTGCTTTCTTTTTGTGATGAGTTCAGTGTAAAAGCACAAAGTGCATTGCAGCGTAACAATGTCAACTTAACACAAATACACTCAAAAAATATAAACGCAACACTTTTGGTTTTGCTCCCATTTCGTATGAGATGAACTCAAAGATCTAAAACTTTTTCCACCTACACAATATCACCATTTCCCTCAAATATTGTTCACAAACCAGTCTAAATCTGTGATAGTGAGCACTTCTCCTTTGCTGAGATAATCCATCCCACCTCACAGGTGTGCCATACCAAGATGCTGATTAGACACCATGATTAGTGCACAGGTGTGCCTTAGACTGCCCACAATAAAAGGCCACTCTGAAAGGTGCAGTTTTATCACACAGCACAATGCCACAGATGTCACAAGATTTGAGGGAGCGTGCAGTTGGCATGCTGACAGCAGGAATGTCAACCAGAGCTGTTGCTCGTGTATTGAATGTTCATTTCTCTACCATAAGCCGTCTCCAAAGGCGTTTCAGAGAATTTGGCAGTACATCCAACCAGCTTCACAACTGCAGACCACGTGTAACCACACCAGCCCAGGACCTCCACATCCAGCATGTTCACCTGCAAGATCGTCTGAGACCAGCCACTCGGACAGCTGCTGAAACAATCGGTTTGCATAACCAAAGAATTTCTGCACAAACTGTCAGAAACCGTCTCAGGGAAGCTCATCTGCATGCTCGTCGTCCTCATCGGGGTCTCGACCTGACTCCAGTTCGTCGTCGTAACCGACTTGAGTGGGCAAATGCTCACATTCGCTGGCGTTTGGCACGTTGGAGAGGTGTTCTCTTCATGGATGAATCCCGGTTCACACTGTTCAGGACAGATGGCAGACAGCGTGTGTGGCGTCGTGTGGGTGAGCGGTTTTCTGATGTCAGTGTTGTGGATCGAGTGGCCCATGGTGGCGGTGGGGTTATGGTATGGGCAGGCGTCTCTTATGGACGAAGAACACAGGTGCATTTTATTGATGGCATTTTGAATGCACAGAGATACCGTGACGAGATCCTGAGGCCCATTGTTGTGCCATACATCCAAGAACATCACCTCATGTTGCAGCAGGATAATGCACGGCCCCATGTTGCAAGGATCTGTACACAATTCTTGGAAGCTGAAAATGTCCCAGTTCTTGCATGGCCGGCATACTCACCGGACATGTACCCATTGAGCATGTTTGGGATGCTCTGGACCGGCGTATACGACAGCGTGTACCAGTTCCTGCCAATATCCAGCAACTTCGCACAGCCATTGAAGAGGAGTGGACCAACATTCCACAGGCCACAATTGACAACCTGATCAACTCTATGCGAAGGAGATGTGTTGCACTGCATGAGGCAAATGGTGGTCACACCAGATACTGACTGGTATCCCCCCCCCCCCCCCAATAAAACAAAACTGCACCTTTCAGAGTGGCCTTTTATTGTGGACAGTCTAAGGCACACCTAATCATGCACTAATCATGGTGTCTAATCAGCATCTTGATATGGCACACCTGTGAGGTGGGATGGATTATCTCAGCAAAGGAGAAGTGCTCACTATCACAGATTTAGACTGGTTTGTGAACAATATTTGAGGGAAATGGTGATATTGTGTATGTGGAAAAAGTTTTAGATCTTTGAGTTCATCTCATACAAAATGGGAGCAAAACCAAAAGTGTTGCATTTATATTTTTGTTGAGTGTAATTATTCCCGTGTTGCTGTTCTGTATATAAAATAACCAAGATATATTGTTGGAAAAAGGCTTTCTAAAGACCAAGTCTTTTTTCTTAAAAAAAAAAAAGAAAAAAAAAGTGGATTTTCCAGGCAGCAGTTTAATTTTTCAACCACATAGTCACACATTTGCTGTCACATTTTTGACCACCATATTCTAACATTACATTCTGTTACACTGTTATTTCATGGCTGCTTGAGAGTAGTTTAATGTCTGTGCGGCAATTATCACCATGACCTTGAATTTGTATCATAGCATTTCCTCAGCTATGCAGATCCCATAATTTTACAGTGTTTATTTTGTGGCTGTTATAGCACTTCAGAGTGCTTCAACTTGGCATTTCCGGGAGGGTTGTTGAGCTTTGTTCTGATATTTGTGGCAGTTACTACTGGCTGTGGAAATTATTTTCATTATTATGAAAAAAATTAATAAACAGAGTGTTAAACAAAAATACACTGTGCATTTGAGTTTTTTGTGTGACAACTGTGGGCAGATTTGTTTCACCGGTATTTGTTGCACCTGCTGTTGTAGATACACTGAGATGTGAAAAGTGTAGATCCTGAAGATGATGACGACCCCATTTTTCCATGTGTATTTTCAAGCAAAAAAATAGTATTATATTCCAATTAGTACATCATTTGTATGCATTATGTTTGGTTTTTGTTTTGCAGAAAGCACTTTCAAAATTTTCTAGAAAAGTGTTATGTAAAGTTTACTTTTATTACTATTATTATGACTGCAAATAGCTCAGCAAGGCCCTTTTCATCCGGCTACATTCCAACTTGCCAAGTCAGCGAGCTTGATGAGCCAGTGACAAATATCTGAAGTAGTAGTAGAAGTTAGCTGCCCTACTCAGTCTCGATCAGAATTAAAGCTAATTAATAATAAGAATAGGCACGGTTTGTAACAGGTATTGCTTGTGTAATAACTGCCAGAATTCTACTCACTTCCCTGCAAGAGTGTCAGTGTGGTTTGTGATTGTGCAGAATTTATGCAGATTTGATTATGAGCATTTGCCAGAACTGAAGGCAAAACAAAATGTTGGCTGGTATCAGCCAAGCAAACATTTGACATCCTTCAATCTCTGGAGCACCGTCCAACCTGCAGCCACATCCTGCCGTACTGCTCTGGCATTATGGAAATTTCTTTGTTTTGCTTGTTGCTGATTATTTTAAGTATAGAACTTTAAAAAAAAAAACATTCCATTCTTTTTACACCTGCATTTATATTAATGTCAGCATGTGATAAACATGTTTGAGTACAGTCTGACCTATAAACTGCGCTGTAATCCATGTTTATGTTAGCGACAGAGTAATAATGCCTCTGACTGTCAGTTTAATTTAAATCCTGTATCTGGTAATAAGACATGTTAAAAGTCTCATTATTTTGACGAAATTACTTTTCCATATGGCGTATATGACATGGCGCAGCTACAAGGCAGCGAAGACTTACTGAAAGAAGATCTGAAATTCTCTTGGAAAAGCAGCATTGACCATTGAAGTGCACAATTTAATGAGATCAAGGCCATCCAGCAGCAGAAGTGACATCGGGATGGGAATTTGTGGATTGGCAACTTTTTGAGTACCAATTAGAGGAAAAATATCTTGTGAAGAAAACCACTTCAAATTCCATTTGAAAATGGCCTTTCTTTAAAACACCTATTGTTCTCCACGAAGGCGGATTCTCAAAGGCGTTCTCATTTATTTCTGCAGTCAGGAGCATCTCTTGTGCTCAGAATGTGTGTTCAATGTCGATCACAAATTGGCCTTTATTTTATCACTTTGAAAGAACTGCATCTTGGCGATGTCTAAGGCGGGACGCCGCCCCTTTGGTGCGCCGTGATTGAAATAACTTCCTTATCTTAAACTTAATTTGTCATCGCGCTTATCGGTTTGGTGTTTGTTGTATCTCCGCCGGAAAGCCGCGTGTGCTTTGGGAGAGTTTTTGAAAAATTTGTTTGATAAACATTTCAATACGACAGTGATGAATGTGCCGTGCACCGTGTCCAGCCAGGCGCATCTGTGGATCTGGCACGGAGGTAATCAGTTCTGTGATTTGGCTCCCGTGTTTATTCCTCTGCTGCAGTTTTAGTGCAGTTCCAGTACTCAGTTTCTGAACGCCCTTAATTTTTTCTGTTCTGTGCTTCCCTCACCATGAATCTTTCTTTGTGGAGTTTTCATGTTCTCCCCATGTTTGTGTGGGTTTCTTCTGGGTGCTCCGGTTTCCTCCGACATTTAAAGACATGCAAATTAGGTGAATTGGAAACTTTAGAATTGTCTACGTCTCCTTTGCAAAAGAGGACTCAATCTCAACGGGACTAACCTGGTTAAATAAAGGTTAAATTAAATAAATCTTAAATTAAAGTAAATTAAGTAATTAAATTAAATATTAAGTAAAATTAGTCAGCTGTACCTAGTAAAGTGGCCAGTGAGTGTAAAATGACTATTTATATCAAACTTTCCCAGGAATCAAAGCACAACAAAAACAAATAATAAAGGAAAAATGCTAATAATAAAAAAACACATTACAACACTGCACAAAAATCCCAAATTAAAGAGCTGACAGTACAGAAAAAAGCCGTGACTTATAGTCCAGTGTGATTAAAATATGGGTTTGTCTTCAAGGAGAAAAAAAATCACTCAATAAAAGTCAAAATCTTGGAATGAATTTGGAAGCTTCAAAGCCAGAAGATGCTTTTGTGTCATTTAAAGAGTCTAGAGCTATGACTAGGATTATGATTAGGGTTAGAGGTAGGGTTAGGATTATGTTTAGGGTTAGAGGTAGGGTTAGGATTATGATTAGGGTTAGAGGTAGGGTTAGGATTATGTTTAGGGTTAGAGGTAGGGTTAGGATTATGATTAGGGTTAGAGGTAGGGTTAGGATTATGAGTAGGGTTAGGATTAAGGGTACGGTTAGCCCCAGGCCCACCTCACACCTGGGGCCGGGTTCTCCTGTATTCCCGGGTCATGTCTTGGGCAAGTATCTGAATAGACTTTTCATTTTTTCCGTATAGAATCTTCTCAGATGTACCTGACCTCTTTTCACTCTCTTTCTCTCTCTTTATATGCCTAAATGCACCTTCTTCTTTGGCCACACTCCTCTTTCTCCTTCTCCCCGATGCTTCATCTTTCTGGAGTGATGGGAGGAAGACAGAGGTGTGGCGAGAAGAATAGAGACAGCAGAGAAGTCACTTCATCAGCCACAGTCTAATTCATCAGCAGCTGTTTAGCAAGCTGCTCCTTTGTCTTCATTAGTCACTGCTGGTTTCATTTCATTCAAAAGTCATTAGAAAAGTTATCAGAAATAATGCACCATGTTTTTCACGTCCCCGTGACCTCCTGATGCACACTTAAAGAGGATAGGAATTTTGATATGATCAGCCTGCTCAATTCATTTTTTAAAAATGAATTGAAATGACTTTATCCTGCAGCCTCTTGGATCAAAATGGGTTAAAGTATTACTGCAAGATTTGGTTACAGAGATTATGAAAAACTGATGATCACATTCAGGTCCACCCAGGCTCTGGAATCACAGACCAGCACTTATTTCTTGTAAAGGTCATGTTCGGGGTCATGGAAGTTTGCCTATCTGGTCTACAGGCACTTTGTGGACTTGAAGAAGTTCTACGACTGCATCCCTTAGGATGCCTTGTGGGGTGCTTGGGGAACCTGTCTCAGGCTGACTGTTCCTGTAACTATAGTGAGAGCTGTGCTTCTACCATCAGCCAAAAATCAAACAATTTCTCTGTGAGAACTGGAATCCATCAAGGTTGAGCCTTTTCACCAATTCTGTTTGTGCTTTTCCTGGACAGAGTCTCAAGGCGCAACCAAGGGACGCAGAGTGTCTGTTACAGTGACCTTGGGATCACATGGCTGCTTTTTCAGAATGAAGTTGTTCTCATGGCTTCTTTAGAACATGACCTCCATTGTGCACTGGGAACGTGTTGCAGCAGAGTGAGAAGTGGTTGGAATTACAATAAGTACCTCCATCTCTGCGGTCAGAAACTGCTTGATCACCCAATCTGAGTTGGGATCCAGACACAGAGTGACTGGACTCACCCTGAGAAACTGTTTAAAGTTCATCCTGAAGCAATTTGGAAAAGAATCACCGCTCCTCATCATTGAAATAAGTCACATGATATGTTTGGGTGTCTGATTAGGATGGACCCTGAACCCCAGTGTCGACCTGTAAAACTGAACTACATTATATCCCATCTAGTATTGGCACAATTTGGATCCTTAAAGAGGTACTGAAGGAAGTGATTGGAGGAAAGGACATCTGGGTTATCTTACTTAACCTGCTGCTGCATGGATGGACTGATTCATGTCTTGGAAAAACATTTCTCCAACTAGTAGCAGTTAGTTCTTGTCTTGGGCTAGTCTTGTTCACAAATATAGTAGTACTTTCACATAATAGAGGGGGTATAGAGGTGTGTGTAAAAAAATTTGTTTGTACATGATCAGCACTTTATTTAGGCACTTTAGTAATAGTGTTGACTGTGTGTCATTTCGTTTGTACTATCATATTGATTGGTTACTGTAGTGTTTGTCTTGTAAAGTGTTATGTTGTATTGTGTTATATTATATTCTCTTTTATTCATGTATGTTCTGTGTTGGTGGTATTTTTACTCCATGGGACTGCGAATTGAAATTAGCCTTGAGCTAAAGCCGGCATTTTTACAGCACCTGCTGTCTGTTCATTAATACAGTATGCATCGTCCCATTCAAATAAATTAATAAATGAAATGAAATACTGTGCAGTAGCAGCACCAAATATCATCATAACCTAGAAACACCCCTGGGTACCAGTTTTAAAGGGTATAAATGAAATTCCAGGCTGGAGAACGCTGGAGGACTAGCATACAGATGCATGGACAGATGGATGAACAAACAGATGCATGGACGGATGGATGGACAAACAGATCCATGCATGGACAGATAAATGGACAAACAGATCCATGCATGGACAGATGGCTGGATGGACAAACATGTATGGACAGATGGATGGATGGACAAACAGATGCATGAACAGATGGATGGATGGACAAACAAATGCATGCATGGACAGATGGATGCATGGACAGATGGATGGATGGATGGATGGATGGATGGATGGATGGATGGTAATAGTGATGCTGGAAAACCTTGATCACAGTTGTGATTATTTCCTTTTTTCTCTCCAGACAGCTACTGGAACGCGGCCTCTTTCACCACCCCGTCATCCTACCTGCACTTTGCCACCTTCCAGGGTGAAACCAGTGCAGACATCTCTTTCTATTTCAAGACCAGCGCGCCTTACGGGGTCTTCCTGGAAAACCTGGGCAACACCGACTTCATACGATTGGAGCTAAAATGTAAGTAGTTTCTATCCGTCACTATATAGTCCATGGGCCAAGCAGGTTGTCAGTACCACTTAAAGGCACGATGCTACATTTACAGTGCAGCCTCAGTTAGTGCCAAGAAGGTATAGTTTGAACTGTCTGTTCTGCTTAGTTATCAGGTTATGTGGAAACATATGTCATATGTAATAAAATCCAGTGGACATCAACCTTTACTTTGGAGGCCAAGCTTTCAGGATGGTCAAAACTATTCAGTTTATTAACCCTATTAGCTCAACCAATAATTTGCATCACTTTATACCAAAACTGGAGCAACTTTTACTTTTGACCCCTGTCCAAACTGAAATTGCCCTTTGTCACCATTTTTGCAGTTTTTACCCCATAACTCCAGAACATCCAGTCACAGATAGTCCAAACTATACCTTTTTGGATTTTTTTATGATCAGATAAATAATGTGGTGTATTTCTCGATATGACTGGACCATTTTAAAATTTGACCCCTGTGTAATTCGTCATTGACCCCTACCTGGCTGTAGCTACCACCATACATTTTTCTGTAGGTTATGGTATACTGAGGCTGGATTGTAAGTCTCGTTTAGTCCCCTTAAGTGGTACTGATGAGGTAAAAATTGTCTTCTGCCTCATGGACTACTAAGAGTCTAGGCATTTTACTACCGTGCACGCTGGCAGTAGAACAGGATGTGATAATTACTTGTGTAACTGTCTGCTAAATAACTTGGAAATGGCTGATCAGGTTTCACTAAACTTGGTTGGAATGTTCCTTGGGCGATTAGTTTTTGCTCAAAGGTCATTGTCATCAAAAAATCATCCAAAAACAGTTGGTCCACCAGTCAGGATGGAGAGACATTACCTGATGATATTTGTCATCCCTCCAATGGCTTTTAATTAATTTCTGTTCTTGCTTTTAACCTTTGAACGTGTGTTAGGTTTAATATAGAACTCAGCACAAAAGCACTACACACACGTGTACACGCAGCCTGTTGCACACACTCAAACTCACTTGTTTGCTTTCCTGATTGCGGCGCACTACTTTGTGTGATTGCTAAAGAGAGCAATCATTTATTTAAGGCAATTGGTGTTTACAATAATTATGTCCATTATGAACGTCTGGTTAATCAAATCACCCATTTTCAGGAATGACAAAACAGAAGCTTGCATTCGACGCTAATGCACAGACTCTGTTTTTATCATTTCAAGGAGCATTGCCTTCAGTGATGTTATGGCTCATATTTGAGCAGATAAAGACAATTCCTCTGATTATACAAGAATTTAGCTATTCAGCTTTGCAGTATTTAATTTAACATAACAAATTAGAATTTGTATGTCAATAAAAAATATTCCAGGTGGCTTTTTATGGCTCCTGATCCATTTTTTAAAAACATTTGAGAACTATTACATCATTGTTTTGTGAAGGAAATGCATTTGATAACAACGGCCCCTGAACTACATTCATTCTGATTTAATTGGAGTCCACCTGGGGTAAATTCAGTTGACTGGACATGATTTGGAAAGACACACACTTGTCTACATATAAGGCCCTGAAATTTTCAGATCACCTGCTAGATGGTGACAAAACTGCTCAAATGTGCGGCAAGGTCTTGACTGTTTATTCTTTTGAGAATTTATCATTTGGCATAAAAAAATAAATAAATAAGATGGATCCATGTCCTTATGTGCAACTTACTTGTATTATGCAGCTGTCTTCAATTAAATTTACTCTGTGCCACTAGACAGGTTGAATATCCAGTATTTTTGTAATATTACTTGATAATTACCTGGAAAAATATTTCTCTTTGCAAGTGAGTTGGATACTGTAACCGTTTCCATAAGTATAAAGGAAAAACTGGAAATAGGCCAGTTGTCTGTGTTGCAGGCCAATTTTTTTATTACAAGAATTTTTTACCATTTTGGTTGCAATTATATTTGCAGACAGATGCACAGTTTTGCACAGTTTAATCAGAAATTAAGTCGTCGATGATTTCTCTAAACAATGATTTCAAAATGGAAAAAAATGACACATTTTTGAAAGCCAAATGTCCATTGAAAAACATGTATGCAGCCTTCCTTTAACATTTGATGGCACTATGTCAAGTCTGGAAGAATGAGCTGGTGGCGCGGTTCATCACATCCATGACACCATGGAACCACCTTGGTTCCTGGATGACAGCCACCCAGACAGACAACAGATCAGCCCCACCTCTCACTCAACAAAAAAACACTTTTGGTTTTGCTCCCATTTTGTATGAGATGAACTCAAAGATCTAAAACTTTTTCCACATACACAATATCACCATTTCCCTCAAATATTGTTCACAAACCAGTCTAAATCTGTGATAGTGAGCACTTCTCCTTTGCTGAGATAATCCATCCCACCTCACAGGTGTGCCATATCAAGATGCTGATTAGACACCATGATTAGTGCACAGGTGTGCCTTAGACTGCCCACAATAAAAGGCCACTCTGAAAGGTGCAGTTTTGTTTTATTGAGGGGGGATACCAGTCAGTATCTGGTGTGACCACCATTTGCCTCATGCAGTGCAACACATCTCCTTCGCATAGAGTTGATCAGGTTGTCAATTGTGGCCTGTGGAATGTTGGACCACTCCTCTTCAGTGGCTGTGCGAAGTTGCTGGATATTGGCAGGAACTGGTACACGCTGTCGTATACGCCGGTCCAGAGCTTCCCAAACATGCTCAATGGGTGACATGTCCAGTGAGTATGCCGGCCATGCAAGAACTGGGACATTTTCAGCTTCCAAGAATTGTGTACAGATTCTTGCAACATGGGGCCGTGCATTATCCTGCTGCAACATGAGGTGATGTTCTTGGATGTATGGCGCAACAATGGGCCTAAGGATCTCGTCACCGTATCTCTGTGCATTCAAAATGCCATCAATAAAATGCACCTGTGTTCTTTGTCCATAACAGATGCCTGCCCATACCATAACCCCACCGCCACCATGGGCCACTCGATCCACAACATTGACATCAGAAAACCGCTCACCCACACGACGCCACACACGCTGTCTGCCATCCGTGAAGAGAACACCTCTCCAACATGCCAAATGCCAGCGAATGTGAGCATTTGCCCACTGAAGTCAGTTACAATAACGAACTGGAGTCAGGTCGAGACCCCGATGAGGACGACGAGTATGCAGATGAGCTTCCCTGAGACGGTTTCTGACAGTTTGTGCAGAAATTCTTTGGTTATGCAAACCGATTGTTCCAGCAGCTGTCCGAGTGGCTGGTCTCAGACGATCTTGGAGGTGAACATGCTGGATGTGGAGGTCCTGGGCTGGTGTGGTTACACGTGGTCTGCGGTTGTGAGGCTGGTTGGATGTACTGCCAAATTCTCTGAAACGCCTTTGGAGATGGCTTATGGTAGAGAAATGAACATTCAGTACACGAGCAACAGCTCTGGTTGACATTCCTGCTGTCAGCATGCCAATTGCACGCTCCCTCAAATCTTGCGACATCTGTGGCATTGTGCTGTGTGATAAAACTGCACCTTTCAGAGTGGCCTTTTATTGGGGGCAGTCTAAGGCACACCTGTGCACTAATCATGGTGTCTAATCAGCATCTTGATATGGCACACCTGTGAGGTGGGATGGATTATCTCAGCAAAGGAGAAGTGCTCACTATCACAGATTTAGACTGGTTTGTGAACAATATTTGAGGGAAATGGTGATATTGTGTATGTGGAAAAAGTTTTAGATCTTTGAGTTCATCTCATACAAAATGGAAGCAAAACCAAAAGTGTCGCGTTTATATTTTTGTTGAGTGTGTGTATATATATATATATATATATATATACAGTAGTGTTCAGAATAATAATAGTGCTATGTGACTAAAAAGATTAATCCAGGTTTTGAGTATATTTCTTATTGTTACATGGGAAACAAGGTACCAGTAGATTTAGTTTCTCACAAATCCAATAAGACCAAGCATTCATGATATGCACACTCTTAAGGCTATGAAATTGGGCTATTAGTAAAAAAAAAAGTAGAAAAGGGGGTGTTCACAATAATAGTAGCATCTGCTGTTGATGCTACAAACTCAAAACTATTATGTTCAAACTGCTTTTTTAGCAATCCTGTGAATCACTAAACTAGTATTTAGTTGTATAACCACAGTTTTTCATGATTTCTTCACATCTGCGAGGCATTAATTTTGTTGGTTTGGAACCAAGATTTTGCTTGTTTACTAGTGTGCTTGGGGTCATTGTCTTGCTGAAACATCCATTTCAAGGGCATGTCCTCTTCAGCATAAGGCAACATGACCTCTTCAAGTATTTTTGACATATCCAAACTGATCCATGATACCTGGTATACGATATATAGGCCCAACACCATAGTAGGAGAAACATGCCCATATCATGATGCTTGCACCACCATGCTTCACTGTCTTCACTGTGAACTGTGGCTTGAATTCAGAGTTTGGCGGTCGTCTCACAAACTGTCTGCGGCCCTTGGACCCAAAAAGAACAATTTTACTCTCATCAGTCCACAGAATATTCCTCCATTTCTCTTTAGGCCAGTTGATGTGTTCTTTGGCAAATTGTGACCTCTTCTGCACGTCTTTTATTTAACAGAGGGACTTTGCGGGGGATTCTTGCAAATAAATTAGCTTCACACAGGCGTCTTCTAACTGTCACAGCACTTACAGGTAACTCCAGACTGTCTTTGATCATCCTGGAGCTGATCAATGGGTGAGCCTTTGCCATTCTGGTTATTCTTCTATCCATTTTGATGGTTGTTTTCTGTTTTCTTCCACGCGTCTGTTGTCACATAGCACTATTATTCTGAACACTACTGTGTGTGTGTGTGTGTGTGTGTGTGTGTGTGTGTGTGTGTGTGTGTGTGTGTGTGTGTGTGTATGTATGTATATATATATATATATATATATATATATATATATATATATATATATATATAATGTGCAGAAACACACTGATACTGTATTTTGCATCCACATACAGATGTTGGCTGAAAGTGGTTATGTTTGTCTTGTAAAAGTGTGCTCACGTTTGCACATAAACCCACACAGATGCAGTCAGTAAGTGGCCTGTCACGGCCGCGCAGCGGGGCAGAGGAGTTAGTGGATATGTGCATGTTTCACTCCCCGGGCTTTCAAACGGCCGCACATCCATTTGCTCTCTCTCCTGTCCGTTGCTATCATCCTGCTTTTTGCCCTCCAGCACCCGGCGAGACACACTCACACTTCGCCAAATAAACACACATAATCTCTGGCCTCTCGATGCTGCAAAAACTGTGTCTGCTGCAATCCGGTCAGGGAATGAAATGACCAGCATCATGCCGCCAACGTGACCTTGTCTCAAACACACACGAGTGCGACCTCTGGAGGCTGAAAGCTATCAGGTAGATGTGATTTGTCTTTGAATCTTAATGGAAGGACTCTTGAAGATGCGTTCAGGGCCCTGGGACCCGGGCTGCTAACTGGATTGAGGTCATCGTGAAAGGTCCTTAAATGCAGAAATGCACAGCCTCTCTGTGGATCAGTGTGTGTGTGTGTGTGTGTGTGTGTGTGTGTGTGTATGTGTGTGTGTGTGTGTGTGTGTGGGTGTGTGCGCAGGCATCCTGTTTCATTCTTGCAAAACTGTGCTGTGCCTCATTTTTGCTGAAAGGTTATAAATATTTTCAGCCTGAGATCCAGCTGAGTAATTGACTCTCTGACCCAGAAGCTCTGGCTCATAAAGCGCCGTTATTATGCTTCTTAAGTGGAGCTTTGTCACACGTATATTTATCATAGATTAATCTGTCTGTTATTTGTGCATTAACTCTTTTGCCTTCGAAATAGAATTAGTTCTAGTTAATGTAATGCTTGTTTATTCGTGCAAACAAACACCATCATGCAGACAAATAAACAGAAATAGAAACACTGTAACCTCTGCCCCTCTCTGTCCACTGTTGGAGGTGAAAAAAAGCATCATGTTGTCACCAGTTCCACCAAAAAAAATGGTCCAGCCGTGTAAAAATGGCCAAACAGCTGCACACTGTGACTTCTGCAGAAAATGACACCGAGAGACTCACAAAGGAAACTTTCCCAGAATGTACCACAGAATGTCGCATGAATCACAGAACGTTGATGAAGATGGAACCTATTTATAACCAGGAGAGACCACGCAGGCCCCAAGGGGAGGTGATGGCCTCAGGTTTAAAGCGGTGAGCTTGTGACCAGAGTGTCCTTGGTTCAAATCCTTATCAGACCAGAAAATCACTCAGGGCCCTTGGGCAAGGTCCTTAATCCCCAAGATGCTCCCGGTGTACAGCTGAGGGTCTTGTGTGAGTGAGGCATCAATGTAAAGTCCAGTCCAGGTACTGAATCTCTATTAGCATGTCTCGAACTATAACCAAACTTTAGCTGAACCTGTCCTCTGATTGAAGGGGCCATTCACACGCTGACCTTACTGCCCGATGAAGCAGATTCTCAAATGTTTCTGTCACATGTCGGAGAAGGAGAGGTTGCTCCAGGTTGACATAGCTCCTCAGAAGGCGACGCTGTACCGCCAGAGCTCAACACTTGGCGGCGGTCCGCTGACTTACTATCGGAAGACGTTCAGCTTTTGTCATCGGAGGTCACGTGCATTGGTCACGCACTCCACGGAGCTGTAGCATAGCTGATCATCAATTCAGTGTTTGTGAAGCCAGGTGACATTGCCCATATCAACTTGACGCAAGTCTGTGATTGCGTCACTTGCGACTTGTGTGTCGTCAAGACGGGTTCTACATATTCCTTCACATTTCTTCATATTTCTACATATTTCTTCATGCCAAGGGATCCCGAGGAGGTTGTGCATCAAATCAAGCCTAGGAAATTGGCCAGCGGAGGTTGGCGGAGGCGAACAGAGGAGTAATGGCGTAGTACTAGCAGCGGTTGTGTCGCGGTAATGGAGCTCAACTTTTGGTGGCAATTTTTAGCATGAACATAGAAGATTTTAACCAAGCTCTTTTCCTGAACCTCACCCTTGTTTAACCTAACTCTAATGTAACCGCTAACCTTAACCTTACCCATAACCAAAACCTCTCCCTAAGATAATCCACCCTAAACTAATTCTAATACCCATCTTTAAACTAACCATAACATCACCACTAACCGTAGCATGACCTTATCCAAACTCTGACCTTAGTCCAGCCACAACCCAATCAACAGTAAACCTTAACCTTGTCCGTTAATGCGCTCCTCATTCAGACTCACATAGTGGGAGGGTCAGAAGTGATTTGTCATGAATGTAAATAAAAAATGATGTGAATTAAATTAATATTTGATCCTGTATCAGATGAACAAAGTCCAGAGTGATGATGACTATCCAAAGATGTCCTGGGATCAAAGGTGGAGATGGTTACTTAGAGGAGGAGGACAGGTGAAGCGTGACGTCTGTACACGTGCGGCTACGTTCATCAAGGTTTTCTTCACTCGTTCCCTTTACATAGAACTTTACTGATCAACTGCAAGAACATTGTTACGAATACGCCACCAACGCCAGTGGCTGTGAGTCCATCTGGAATCAAACACAGCACAACAGGTCCACCAACGGCTCTGGATTTGTGGTGGCGTGTGTCTGAAGGCTACACTACCAAGACAGCCGCCACCGGCGGCAGCGTCACTCCCTGGTCACGGTTCAACCATAAATTGTTGGATGAAGAAATCTGGTTTCAGCCTCTCAGCAGCGAGCTTGTAGCGAAACCGCCAAACTCTTTTGCTCCACATTCCTTGAGTGAAAAGACAAAGTGGAACAAAACAAAAAAATAAATAAACACAAAGAATTAGCACGTATAAAAGAAGAGGGATGGAAGCAATAACACAGTGGCAGCCATCTGAAAACAGAAGACCAGCGTAACGGAATGTCGCATGAAGTAATCATTCACGCCCACAAAAAAAAACACAAAGATGATCATGATGATGATCACCGCGGCAACGCTTTATTTACAGCTTCGCTCGTTCAGCCTCCATATTAAAAGATTAATAGAAAAAACAAATGGCCAACGATAAAGAAGATTTTCTTCCAGCCGGGATGCGAGCGTATCTCACAGACACACACGTGCACGGACAGGTGCACGGACACGTGCTGCTATGACATCAATTTTGGCGGCTAATAGATGCGGCGAGCGGGATTTGCTCTGAGGGCATTTTAGTTTAGAGTATAAAAAGAAAGTTGTAAGACATCCATCTTACTTCATAGTGCTACTTAAACAACACACAAATACTCCTGCGTGCACAACGACAGGAGTGTTACTGCAGTATTGTGATATACGTTTGACGTTGGTGCAGTTTTTTCCCCATAACTGATGTCGCTCCTCACTGCCCCGCAGTCAAACGCTGTGCAAACACACACCATTAATTCAGCTTGCTAAAGCCCGTCACAGCCTCACGCCGCCTGTGCTTATGCATGTGTTTGTCCTTGTGCCGCAGTCGGTGATGTATCGGCTGCATTTGGACGTCTAAGCACTTTTGCTGATTTATCTTATAGGTTAATGTACTCAAAGCGTCCATTCAGGTGTTTTGCTGAGGCCACTCGGCTCTTTGCAAGTCGTCCAACAGCTACAGAGCAATCAGAGACCGAACACACACGCCATCACAAAATGACGATTAGTACCACACACAGACACACACACACACACACTGAAAAGATGTGTTTCTGCTCACAGGAGTACCGGTGTCACTGCAGCTTTGCCGAAATTTGTCAAGGTCCACTTCTCAACGATGTCAAAAGTAACCTTAGTGACTGTCTAAACGATACACATGATTCTGGACTCCAGTTCTGGCTTCAAGAGACCTGGGTAATAGTACATGTGGACATGGAAACAGTACAGGTACCCCAGTCTGAGATTGGACCCCAGTGACCATCCCAGAACACTCCTGGAATCTGTGTCACTGACCTAAACATTTGCAAAATCAAATTGATTTAGGGAGATTTCAGGGTCAATCTGGGAGGAGGAGACCAACAAACAGAGACCTAGAACTTGAGTGTTTGAACTTTGGCAAACATGCTAAGTCAATTCCAGAGCCCACCCACCTCCATGCACGTGCCCAAACTGTTGCGAATCATAGTGAAAAACATAAATCTTGATGTTTGAAACCAACAACTGACCTTTGGCAAATGAGCAATTCTAGAGCCCACCTCCATGCATGTGTCAAAATTTGCTGCAAATGAGGGGGAGAAGCGTATACACACACACACACACACACACACACATACATACACAGTGGGGTAAAAAACAATTTAGTCAGTCCCTGATTGTGCAAGTTCTCCCACTTAAAAAGATGAGAGAGGTCTGTAATTTTCATCATAGGTACACTTCAACTATGAGAGACAAAATGAGAAAAAAATCCAGGAAATCACATTGTAGGATTTTTAAAGAATTTATTTGTAAATTATGGTAGAAAATAAGTATTTGGTCACTTTTTCAATTTTCAATTTATTTTCATTTATATAGCGCCAAATCACAACAGAGTTGCCCCAAAGCGCTTCGCGCAGGTAAGGTCTAACCTTACCAACCCCCAGAGCAACAGTGGTAAGGAAAAACTCCCTCTGAGGAAGAAACCTCAAGCAGACCAGACTCAAAGGGGTGACCCTCTGCTTGAGCCATGCTACAACCATAAATTACAGAACAATTCACAGAACAATTCACGGACGAATATACAAGAAATGCTGTTGGTGCACAGGACAGGGTCTCCAACACAAATACAACTCCCTTCTCTGGATGGAGCTGCACCTTAAACAGAGAGAAAAAACAGAATCAGGCATCAGAAAGACAAAAAAAACACTGTATTATTTGCCAGCATTAATCAACAAGAAAAACAGAAGAAATACTAACGTGATCACTGGCCACTAGCCCTAAGCTAGTGGCTGGTGATCAATAACAAAAGTTCAACTCACTACTTTGTAACATAATCTTTGTTGGCAATGACAGAGGTCAAATGTTTCCTGTAAGTCTTCACCAGGTTTGTACACACTGTAGCTGGTATTTTGGTCCATTCCTCCATGCAGAGCTCCTCTGGAGCAGTGATGTTTTGGGGCTGTTGCTGGGCAACACAGACTTTCAACTCCCTCAACAAATTTTCTATGGGTTGAGGTCTGGAGACTGGCTTGGTCACTCCAGGACCTTGAAATGCTTTTTATGGAGCCACTCCTTCATTGCCTGAGCGGCATGTTGGGATCATTGTCACGCTGGAAGACCCAGCCATGTTGCATTGTCAATGCTCTCACTGATGGAAGGAGGTTTTGGCTTAAAAATCTCATGATACATGGCCATGTTCATTCTTCCCTTAACACGGATCAGTGGTCCTGTCCCCTTTGCAGAAAAACAGCCCCAAAGCATGATGTCTCCACCGCCATGCTTCACAGTAGATATGGTGTTCTTGGAATGCAACTCAGCATTCTTTTTCCTCCAAACACGACGAGTTGAGTTTTTACCAAAATGTTCTATTTCGGTTTCAGCTGACCACATGATATTCTCCCAATCCTCTTCTGGATCATTCATATGTTCTCTGGCAAACTTCAGATGGGCCTGGACATGTACTGGCTTAAGCAGGGGGACACACCTGGCACTGCAGGATTTGATTCCCTCTCTGTGTAGTGTGTAGCCTTTGTTACTTTGAAATGGACACACGCAGCTCTCTGCAGGTCATTCATCAGGTCCCTCCGTGTAGTTCTGGGATTTTTGTTCACCGTTCTCATGATCATTTTGACCCCACGGGATGACATCTTGCTTGGAGCCCCAGATCGAGGGAGATTATCAATGGTCTTGTATGTCTTCCATTTTCTTACAGTTGCTCCCACAGTTGATTTATTCACACCAACCTGCTTCACTATTGTAGATTCACTCTTCCCTGCCTGGTGCACATCTACAATGTTCTTCTGGTGTCCTTCGACAGCTCTTTGGTCTTGGCCATGGTTGAGTTTGGAGTCTGACTGTTTGAGGCTGTGGATAGGTGTCTTTTATACAGATAACGAGTTCCAACAGATGCCATTAATACAGGTAACAGGTGGAGGACAAAAGAGCTTCTTAAAGAAGAAGTTACAGGTCTGTGAGAGCCAGAAATCTTGCTTGTTTGTGGGTGACCAAATACTTATTTTCCACCATAATTTACAAAAGAATTCTTTAAAAATCCTACAATGTCATTTCCTGGATTTTTTTTTTTTTTTTCATTTTGTCTCTCATAATTGAAGTGTACCTATGATGAAAATTACAGACCTCTCTCATCTTTCTAAGTAGGAGAACTTGCACAATCAGGGACTGACTAAATACCTCTTGGCCCCACTGTGTGTGTGTGTGTGTGTGTGTGTGTGTGTGTGTGTGTGTGTGTGTGTGTGTGTGTGTGTGTGTGTGTGTGTGTGTGTGTGTGTGTGTGTGTGTGTGTGTATATATATATATATATATATATATATATATATATATATATAGTTGTATGTAAATGTTTGAGCACTCCTGATTATTTCCATGATTTTCCTTTATAAATCATTGGTTGTTTGGATCAGCAATTTCAGTTAAATATATCATATAGCAGACAAACACAGTGATATTTGAGAACTGAAATTATGTTTATAGGATTTACAGAAAGTATGCAATTGTTTTTTAAACAAAATTAGGCAGGTGCATAAATTTGGGCACCCCAACAGAAAAAATACATCAGTATTTAGCAGATCCTCCTTTTGCAGAAATAACAGACTCTAAATGCTTCCCATAGCTTCCAGTGAGAGTCTGGATTCTGGTCGAAGGTATTTTGGACCATTCTTCTTCGGATTTGTTGGTTTCCAAGCATGGACAGCCCGCTTAAAATCACACCACAGATTTTAAATAATATTCAGGTCTGGGGACTGAGATGGCCATTCCAGTATGTTGTTCTTGTTCCTCTGCATGAATGCCTTAGTAGATTTTGAGCAGTGTTTAGGGTCGATGTCTTGTTGAAAGATCCAGCCCCGGCGCAGCTTCAACTTTGTCACTGATTCATGAACATTGTTCTCAAGTATCTGCTGATATTGACTGGAATCCATGTCACCCTCAACTTTAACAAGATTCCCAGAACCTGCACTGGCCACACAGTCACACAGCATGATGGAACCACCTCCAAAGTTTACTGTAGGTAAATCAAATCAAATCAAATCAATTTTATTTATATAGCGCCAAATCACAACAAACAGTTGCCCCAAGGCGCTTTATATTGTAAGGCAAAGCCATACAATAATTACAAGGTAGCAAATGCTGTGTTCTTTTTTAGCCATGCATTCTGCCCCTTATGTCCAAATAACTCAATTTTCATGTCATTAGTCAACAGCACCTTATTCCAAAATGAAGCTGGCTTGTCCAAATGTGCTTTAGCATACCTCAAGCGACTCTGTTTGTGGCATGTACATAGAAAAGGCTTCCTCTGCATTACAGCATCATACAGCATCTCTTTGTGCAAAGTGGGCTGTATAGTTGAATGATGCACAGAGACAAGAGACACTATCTGCAGCAAGATCATGTTGTCGGTCTTTGGAGCAGGTTTGTGGCTGTGACTGACTGTTCTCACCATCCTTCACTTCAGCTTATCTGAGATTTTTCTTCGCCTGCCACTTTGGGCCTTAACTAGTACTGTGCGTGTGGTCTTCCATTTCCTCACTATCTTCCTCACAGTGGAAACTGACAGCTGAAATCCCTGAGATAGCTTTTTGTACCTTCTCCTAAACCATAATGTTGAACAATCTTTGTTTTCAGGTCATCTGAGAGTTGTTTAGAGGCTCCCATGTTTCCACTCATTAGAAGAGATGCAGAGAGGGAAACATTGCAAATGGTCACTTTAAATACCCTTTCTCATGACTGGATTCACCTGTGTAAGGAGGTCAAGGGTCAGTGTGCTTACCAAACCAATTTTGTGTTCCAATAATTAGTGCTAAATATATTCAAATCAATAAAATTACAAGGGTGCCCAAATGTGTGCACCTGCCCAATTTTGTTTAAATAATTATTGCACACTTTCTGTAAATACTAGAAACTTCGTCTCACTTCTAAAATATCAGTGTGTTCATCTGCTATAATATATTTAACTGAAATTTCTGATCCAAACAACCAATGATTTATCAA